>NC_092365.1:9021435-9321435 GCF_030848805.1 Temnothorax longispinosus | reverse complement strand
TCTTTTAACGCTTGCTTTGGTGACTGAGATATTTCAGTACTGCTCTGTTTCTGTGTTGTATTGCTCTTTTTATTATTCTTATTAAAGAAACTCCTTATGTCCTGCATAATGCATAATTGATAATTGCATATATTTATTATGAATATTATGATAGGCTATGGCCTATAACCTTATTTCGCTCACGTCACCTAACTATGACTTAATACTGGCATATACACTGGTCGATTTGTTTTCTAAGATGAGGAAGGGCGCCATCAGCCGGCAGCGTTCGACTAGCTTATCGACATTATTTGATACTGGATCGCCAAAAGGTACAAGCAATTTTTGTCGCGCGCCAGAGTACTCTCTCTCTCTTTTTCGCGCGCGCGGCGTGAGACAGACGCTGCGTGAGATAGAGAGAGAGAGAGAGAGAGAGAGAGAGAGAGAGAGAGAGAGAGAGAGAGAGAGAGAGAGAGAGAGAGAGAGAGAGAGAGAGAGAGAGAGAGAGAGAGAGATTTGATTTGATTTGATTTGATTTATATTTATGCCCTAGTCGAGACTTTAGGCAAATCTTGATACAATAATATATAAAGACCGCAGAATAATACATAGCAAAAATAAGTAAGAATAGAATTAAAATAAAAGAAAAATACAAATAAAAATGAACAATAAAAGAAAGAATATACATACAAGAGGAACATAAACGAACAAGAAGTCGAACAAGAGAGAGACCCGGTATTGAGCATAACTAATTACATTTACTCTCTCACTTGTGTGACGACCTGCCCGTGAATCATAGTTCAATCATAAATGAACAACTTAAACTAAACTTAAACATAAACTTAAACTAGACCCGGACTGAAGGTGGCTCTGCAGTTGAGCCCTGATCGCTGTTTAACTCGAGTGAAAAAAGGTAATTATAAAGCTTATTCTTGAATTCGGTGACTGATGAGGACGACACAATCTCGGCGGGAAGGGAGTTCCACAAGTAAATACCGGGGAGAGAGAGAGAGAGAGAGAGAGAAAGAGAGAGAGATAGATAGATAGATCGCTATATTTATTATGCGCTCCAGGATAAATCCTCTTAAGCGCAAAAGCCATAACATATAATACAATACATGACTAAAAACTAGATTACATGTGTGTGCGTGCTATTACACGCGCGTTCGCAAGCATTAACGATTTAAAGACTAGAGTCATTGCTTAATAAGTAATTATATAATTTGTGTTTAAAAATAATTAACGACTCTGAATTACGCAGATCAGGCGGAAGACCGTTCCAAAGTTTAGCCGCTCTATAGCTAAACGACCGTCTATGAAACTCCGTACGACACAGAGGCAAAGCGAGAACGTCACCCAGAGCTCGAGTATCACGTTGAGTCATGTTGCATCTATATTCAAATTTATTATACAGGACACAGGGAATCTTAGAGTGCAAGATGGAGAAAGTTAAGTTGCCAATAAAATAGTTCCGCCTCGAACTTATCTTCAGCCAATGAAGCCTTTCAAAGTATGGAGTGATATGTTCGTCCCAGCCAGCTTGAAATATAAAACGTACGCAGGCATTAAATGCTCTCTGCAGTCGCAAGTTTTGCTCACCCGTTATATCAGTGAGGACAGCGCAGCAGTAGTCAAAGTGAGGCAAAATCAGGGCGGTTATTAACCGTACCCGAAGAGCAAGCGGAAGCAGGTGCTTGCACAATTTCAGCTGGTACAACGATGCATTTACCCTAGAGGTCGTTTTGGTGACTTGCTTATCCCATGATAAAGTACTAGAGATCATGAGACCCAAACATACCACAGATTCGCTATACTGGATTGCATTTCCATCTACAAAAATTCTTGGCAAATCGTGTTTATGAATTTCATTCACATATCTCGCTGTCCCCATAATCATGGCAGTTGTCTTCTTTGGATTTAAGGTCAATTTGTTGGCAGTAGCCCAGTCAACTATACTTGAAATGTCCTGGTTTATACGTTGTATCGCGTCACGCAGATATCTAGGCTCCACATGCAAGTAGATCAAAAGGTCATCAGCATAGAAATTGTATTTACAGAACCTCAGGATCGATCCAAAACCCAGTAAGTAAAGAACGAATAACAGTGGTCCCAGTACCGAACCCTGAGGAACTCCCGCAAAGATCGTTCTCCTAGTTGATTTTTCACGAGAAACAGGATCGCGGACTGCCTGTTTCCTATCATCCAGATAAGCGCAGATCCAGCGAAGAGCAGAGCAAGAGAAACCTGCATTTCTTAATTTCTCTATTAAGATTCTGTGGCAGACATTATCAAAAGCCTTGGTAAAGTCGAAGAAAACAGCAACGGTAACCATTCTTGAATCCGCCGCTTGTCTCACATCGTCAAGAAACCTTACCATGCTGTCTGAGTGGAGTGGCCCTTCCTATACGCAGACTGATACGGATCCTGAATGTCAGATTTCCCGAGATACTCCTTGATTTGGTCCGCAGCGATACGCTCCATAGCCTTTGATATCGCACACAAAATTGAGATAGGTCTATAATCTCGCAGTTCCGAGGGACATTTAACCTTAGGAATAGGGCATATTAAGGCCATCTTCCACAAGTCAGGATAAACCCCTGTTGTGAAACTGTAATTAAAGATATGCATTACTGCTGGAAGAATGAGAGAGAGAGAGAGAGAGAGAGAGAGAGAGAGAGAGAGAGAGAGAGAAAAAGTACTCTGTCGCGCGTAAAAGTCGCTCGTGGCGCAGGAGGGGCTCGATGTAGCCCAAAGGGGAGCTGAGCCCCCTCTAGCCCCCCCCCCCTTTAGTTTACGCTCCTGCTACTCGCGTAGCAACGATCTCGCAGAACGACACGTGGCAGACAATATACTCGCCGCGGAAGCGCGAAAACGTGTCACCGCAAACAATTCGACTCTCGGAGAGAGAGCTGCGGCTACAGCCGTCTGGGCGGCCATGAAGGTTAAAACAAAACTTGGTATGGGTTTGAAAACAAAGAAAAAGAAGAAGACCAAGCGATTACTTTCGGTAGCGAAACGCGGCGGTAACCTACCAATCCTGCCGTCATTAGGGGTTCTCGGCTCGTTGGTCGGCGGAGCGGCGGGAGTCGCAAAGGCCGTGAATGATAACAAAGCTGCGCGACGTCAGCTGGAAGAGATGCAACGTCACAATCGCGCCATGGAAGGTCACAGACTTTATCTCGCTCTGTACAAACGCGGACGGAGAGGCTCGAGAAAAAAAAAACGTCGAAGAGACGCTAAAAATTCCCAAGGGTGTAACTACCAACGTACAACTGCAACAATTGGCAAAACGTATGCGCATTCCATATTTTAGAGGTATTTTCATGCGCGACTCGTTACCGATCGGCGGTATACGTCGAAACGAGAACGGTATCGTGAATTTGGATAATACTGAGGGACCGGGTACTCACTGGGTGGCGTACGCGAAGAGGGGAGATCGTGCCATATATTTCGACAGTTTTGGCAATCTTCGGCCACCGAGACAATTGGCGCAGTATCTAGAGAACAATGTAATAAAGTACAATCGCACGCCTTATCAGCGATACGATCAGAGCAATTGCGGACAACTGTGTCTGCGTTTTCTACAGTTGGTTGACAATCAATTTAAAGACCGGCGTTACGCTGTTTAATCTCAGTATTTATTCAAACATGTCACTGACATTTACGCTCACCGGCAAGAGCAGCATCCTCGCGGTAAGCTACTTTCCCGCCGTGGATTTGAGCGATGGCGATTACGAGCTCGGTCTAACAGATTTTGAAACTTATCACACGTTAGCGAATGTAAATTCATCGAACAATAAATTCTACTATGATCGTACGAACTGCGTGATATAGACATGTATCTGAAACGCGCTCTTTTGTGGGACCAATCCAATAATGTCTCAACAAATGAAGATGAACCGCACCCATTGATTATATTATTATTCGGGCTAATAAAAATACGATGAAGAGCGAGATCAAATGCACTTATCGGATAAATTTCACCAAACCGAACAACATTGAATCGCTGCTGGGATTTTCAGCGAATCACGTGCTGGAGCCGCGACAATGGCACGAATCGGATGTTCCGCTAAATATCATCAACGTAAACATCATTCGCATAGAGCGTAACGTGACAGCGAGTGCGTACAGCAACGACAAGTATGTGCACACGATACACGAGTTTTCGCCGAGCGTGCCTCCAGGATATAAGATATCGGAAACGCCGGCACAGATCATTTACCTTCCGATCATCGTACGGAGCATTTCGGACTTGACGCTTCGCGTCGTGGATTAGGACGGCCGATTGATTGATTTTCGCGGAGAAAAGATCACCGTTAGACTGCATGTACAAAGACGACGACTGTGGTAAACCGTGAGATGCTCATACTGAACGAAGCTGAGCAAGTGCGACAGACGAGAAACAGAAAGACAATGCGATCGCCAAAGAAGAAACTCACTGCGTCAAACATTGAATTTTTGAAATCATTGGGTTTCGTCGTACAAAATGGCTAATATCTTAAACATTGGAGGTGAACCGATCTTTGACGATAGTGTCGTCAAGATTGAGACACACACGTACAATCCGTACGCCAACACAACGTTTGGACATAACAATGAGATAAGAATACCCATACAACAGCAGGATTTATACACGTTGCCGTGTGAAAGCTTTCTCTACGTTGAAGGACGATTGGTAATAAAGAGAAGGAATGATGAGTTTCAGGCAACGCTTGCGAATAATTGCGTGGCGTTCATGTTCGATGAGATTCGATACGAGCTCAACGGCGTGGAGATTGATCGCAACAGAAACGTTGGAATAACCAGTACCATCAAGAACTTCGTATCGCTATCGTATAATGATTCTCAACTCATGCGGAATGCTAGCTGGGACGTTACATTGAGCATACCGGAAGGATACTTTAGCTGGTTGAAGTTTGGAACGTTCCTGAAGCGATTTTTTAAAACCGATTTGTTCCATTTCCCCTTTCGCACAGAGTTAGTTCTAAGCGTCAGACAAACAACAAAAAATAGTAGGAGCGAATACACGCGTCGGAAAGCACCATTACACACGATAAACTACCCTTCAGACCACTGAAAAAATTCTTGCATCTCTAAAACCGATTTGTTCCACTTCCCCTTTCGCACAGAGTTAGTTCTAAGCGTCAGACAAACAACAAAAAATAGTAGGAGCGAATACACGCGTCGGAAAGCACCATTACACACGATAAACTACCCTTCAGACCACTAAAAAAATTCTTGCATCTCTAAAACCGATTTGTTCCACTTCCCCTTTCGCACAGAGTTAGTTCTAAGCGTCAGACAAACAACAAAAAATAGTAGAAGCGAATACACGCGTCGAAGCACCATTACACACGATAAACTACCCTTCAGACCACTAAAAAAATTCTTGCGTTTCTAAAACCAATTTGTTCCATTTCCCCTTTCGCACAGAGTTAGTTCTAAGCGTCAGACAAACAACAAAAAATAGTAGGAGCGAATACACGCGTCGGAAGGCACCCTTACACACGATAAACTAATCTTCAGACCACTAAAAAAATTCTTGCATCTCTAAAACCGATTTGTTCCACTTCCCCTTTCGCACAGAGTTAGTTCTAAGCGTCAGACAAACAACAAAAAATAGTAGGAGCGAATACACGCGTCGGAAGGCAACCTTACACACGATAAACTACCCTTCAGACCACTAAAAAAATTCTTGCGTCTCTAAAACCGATTTGTTCCACTTCCCCTTTCGCACAGAGTTAGTTCTAAGCGTCAGAAAAACAACAAAAAATAGTAGGAGCGAATACACGCGTCGGAAGGCACCCTTACACACGAGAAATGGAACAAATCATTTTCGGCGTAGCCAGAATATTTAAAGTGGTCCGGGGGTAGGTTTTTTGAGCAGAAGGGTGTCTTCTGCAGAGTGTATCGGTTCGGTCTTTTATGTACTTTGTGTGTGGCACTTAGAAGTTGCTCTGTGTCAAAGGAGAAATGGAACAAATCATTTTCGGCGTAGCCAGAATATTTAAAGTGATCCGGGGGGAGGTCTCTTGAGCATAAGGGTGTCTTCCGCAGAGTGTATCGGTTCGGTCTTTTATGTACTTTGTGTGTGGCACTTAGAAGTTGCTCTGTGCCAAAGGAGAAATGGAACAAATCATTTTCGACGTAGCCAGAATATTTAAAGTGGTCCGGGGGTAAGTTTTTTGAGCATAAAGGTGTCTTCCGCAGGGTGTATCGGTTCGGTCTTTTATGTACTTTGTGTGTGGCACTTAGAAGTTGCTCTGTGCCAAAGGAGAAATGGAACAAATCATTTTCGACGTAGCCAGAATATTTAAAGTAGTCCGGGGGTAAGTTTTTTGAGCATAAGGGTGTCTTCCGCAGGGTGTATCGGTTCGGTCTCTTATGTACTTTGTGTGTGGCACTTAGAAGTTGCTCTGTGCCAAAGGAGAAATGGAACAAATCATTTTCGGCGTAGCCAGAATATTTAAAGTGGTCCGGTGGTAGGTTTTTTTAGTATAAGGGTGTCTTTTGCAATGTGTATCGGTTCGGTCTCTTATGTAATTTGTGTGTGGCATTTAGAAGTTGCTCTGTGCCAAAGGAGAAATGGAACAAATCGGTTTTAGAGACGCAAGAATTTTTTTAGTCGTCTGAAGGGTAGTTTATCGTGTGTAAGGGTGCCTTCCGACGCGTGTATTCGCTCCTACTATTTTTTGTTGTTTGTCTGACGTTTAGAACTAACTCTGTGCGAAAGGGGAAGTGGAACAAATCGGTTTTAGAGATGCAAGAATTTTTTCAGTGGTCTGAAGGGTAGTTTATCGTGTGTAAGGGTGCTTTCCGACGCGTGTATTCGCTCCTACTATTTTTTGTTGTTTGTCTGACGCTTAGAACTAACTCTGTGCGAAAGGGGAAATGGAACAAATCGGTTTTAAAAAATCGCTCCAGGAACGTTCCAAACTTCAACCAGCTGGATACTTTAACTTTTGCGTACCGCTCAACACATTGTTGGGCTTTTGCGAGGATTACAAACGCGTCGTTGTTAACGCTCGTCACGAATTAATTTTGATACGAGCGCGCAGCGATAACAATTGCATTGTAGGAGATCCGGCGACGAAACCGGAAATCGAATTGTTTAAAATACAGTGGCGAATGCCTCACGTCACGTTAAACGAGATCAATAAGTTATCTATGCTACGGGCCTTGGAAAGCGGGCGATATCTTAGTGTCAGTTTTCGTTCGTGGGATCTGTATGAGTATCCCATGTTGCAGAGCACGACCAAGCATTCGTGGGCCGTCAAAACGGCGACTCAGCTAGAGAAGCCGCGGTACGTTATCTTTGCGCTGCAGACCGGCCGCAAGAATATCATGTCTCAAAATGTTAGCGTATTCGATGACTGTAACTTGACCAACGTGAAACTTTATCTAAACTCCGAATTTTATCCGTACGACGACATGAATCTGGATTTTACTAAAAATCGATACGCCGTTCTTTTCGATATGCATGCGCGTTTTCGTAAAACTTATTACGGATACGATTCCAGTGATACGCTTTGCAGCTTGTATACATTCCTGATGGAAGGACCTTTTGTTGTCATTGATTGCTCGCGACAAAACAAATCTGTCAAGAGCGCCACCGTGGATGTGCGAATAGAATTTGATTGTAAAGAAAATGTACCTGCAAATACTACCGCCTATTGTCTCATCTTGCATGATCGCGTAATCGAATACTGTCCGTTGTCGAACGTAGTGCGCAAACTCATGTAAATTGCAATATCAGCAGATATTGCAATATAAGCAGATATTGCAATATAAGCAGATATTACAATATAAGAGACACTGATGTACCGCGATAAGATACAGATTGCTCCATCGTTTCGTCATGATAGTACCGACGTTTGTCGATCTGCAAGGATTCACCGTCGGAATGGTCGTGAAAGAGGTGGCGGTTCTGAGAAACGGGACTGTTTTGGCGCATTACATTTTTACATGTCCTATGCCATGGAGTCTCCTCATGAAATCCGACAGATCATGCGCTTCCTGGTTGATTGCGAATCACCATGGACTACGATGGGAGGACGGAAACGTGCCCTACAGCATGGCGAAACATCCAATTACATCAGCCGTACTTGGAGAGGGTGACGAGACGTCGACTCTTGTACGTCAAGGGATGTCAGAAACGAGAATGGCTGGTGGATCTGCTTGAGAATAAAGCGAGAAAACATCTAAAAATTGAGACTTTGGATGCAGATTACGAAGATATCGAATCTTTAAATAATCTAGATGTTACTAATACTGTAAGATGCGAAAAACATGTTAAGAATTGCGCATTACAAAATGTATTAAAAATATTTAACTGATGGTCGCGACACCAGAAAAATTATGATTTTTTGAAATAAACTATATATGTATATATAAATGTTTTATTTCCTTTTCCCACATACTTTGTAGTATAATATAGTTGTTTGATAGCTGTTTAAAAGCTGTTTTTAGTTGTTTAAAAGAAGTTTGATAGCGGTTCAATAGCAGTTATACAGACAGTTGTTTTAGTTGTTTGATAGCTGTTCAAGAGCTGTTTGATAGCTGTTTTTAGCTGTTTCATAGCGGTTCAATAGCTGTTTGATAGCTGTTTCATAGCGGTTCAATAGCTGTTTGATAGCTGTTCAATAGCAGTTATACAGATTAAACCACTGAAAGTTAATGGTGCGATATCGTTTTCATGAACATACGTGTCTCGCGGTGACTTCATCGCACACGTGCAAAATTGTACATCGTAGATTTTTCGCAAGGCGCATCCGTACGGATGCTGAGATCATTGTGAAATTATATATGTTAAACAAACGATGTGACAATAGTGAGATATAGAAAAATGAATTTGAGGGTACGCTCAGTAGTTGTGGACTGAAAGTCGTGAGTACAACACATGACGTGACATGAGCGACGAATATGAAAACTTGTGCAAACCGGTGCTCAATAGTAAATTCAAAATCGTTAAGATCAGCGAACCGCGCATGAGAAATTGTTCTAGAGTGCGTTTGTGGAGAGTTGACATAGTGAGGTATTTAATCCGCCGCGAATTGGGAATCGCCGATCTCCGATCGAACCGGGAGTTTCTTGACAACGAATTTTATTGGAAAAGAACCTTCGGATATTATCCAAAGTTCATATTTTAGCGCGTGAGTGCAAGTAAGCAAAGTGTATATAAAATGGATTTTGAAGAATTGCAGTTTGAAGGAGAAGAAAGAATGGAAGTTGAAGCAAATGATGAAGAAATGGACATTGAGGTAAATGAACTGGAACATGAACAAGAACATGAACCAGAAATTGATGATGATGATGCAATTTTGTCAAACGATTCGTGTTACGACAGTGAAAGGTTTGAGGATGTTTCGGAAGCAATTTTCCGAGTATTAAACTAGGCTGAAGTGAATGCCTTAGATGAATTGAAAATGATGTGTTGCATATACTTTTATTATACTTTTGGTAATGTAAAATTTTGTGCATCGTGTACTATGAGATTACGAGGATTATTCTCAATGTTGCACGTTGAGCGAAAACATGACACCCGCGCCTATATACTGATTGAAGGTTTATTCTGTGCGTCGTGTGGAGGCCCATTACATCAAATAATGCCGTGTAATCTCTGTTCAATTTGCACTGTTTGTGATTGATAGTGCTACGTGGCAAAGACATGGTGTCCGAAGGCTGTCTGTATTGCATATGAATAAAACTGCAGTTTATGCTTACAGCTTCTTTCATGTATTGCTTCTTTCTAACTTATCTGTGTACAAAACTCTAAATATTTTGTATAAAATCATTGTTGTGTTGCAAATTGCCGAAGGTGTCTGACTCAAGAGCCAAGGGTTTCAGGTTGAAATCAAGCGGTGGTAAGCAAATTTTCTATTTGTAGTTTTCGCATAATTTCTGAACGAGAACGCGCGAGGGAAAGAGACCGCGCGAACGAGAAGACGAACGGGGGACGGGGGCGCGAGAGAACATTTACGAGGGGGAGATAACGCGAGCGGGAGCGTGCCGTGTGACGTCGCGCGGACCGACGCGGCTGTTGCATGCGGACTCCGCGGCGCGGGTCCCCTCCCCCACGACGCCGGAAAACGCGGTCATCCTCCCCCGCGGCGCCGGAAAACGCGGACCCCCTCGTCCCGCGGCGCGGCGAAAACGCGGTTCTTCCCTTCCCCGCGACGCCGGAAAACGCGGTTCTTCCCTTCCCCGCGACGCCGGAAAACGCGGTTTTTCCCTTCCCCTCCCCCGCGGTTCCTTTCACCCCCTCCCCGCGGCGCCCGAAAAACGCGGTTTCCCCCTCCCCCCGCCCGCGGTTTCCCGCGCGGTTCCCCCCCGCCCCTCACCACCCTCAGATCCCCTAGTTAGAATGCCCTTACCTTACCTACTGACGAGCAAGTATTTATTTCCAGAAGAAGTCGTAGGAAGTGGGCCAAGGATGTCCATTTGAACCCTCTCGAAAGAAGTTTCGACATTATAAACCTGTAACGGAGATTTCATTTTTCCTATGAAACCCTTCTTAGAGACACAAATTCTACAGGATTTACACCAGTCCTCGACATCTTGCTTGCATGTTGCCCAATAGAAACGCCTTCGAACCTTTTCTAAAGTCTTATTCACCCCAAAATGTCCACCCGATGGAGAGTCATGCGCCTCCTCCAAGACTTCCTTGACACGCTTACGACGAACAATAAGCTGAAGAAAGCTAAATTTTAAATTCGGAGCTTTCCATCTCTTATAAAGAATTCCTTCCTGCAGAATAAGAGTCCCAGTACAACTAATAAATCTGGGCAGAAACATCTTGAGCAACGATCTCAGAACGTGATGGGCGCACTCCCTCTCTCTTGCTGCGGAGGATAACCGAAATAGTGGGATCTTCCTCCTGGCTTTTTCGCCATTCCTCCAAATTATCATTTTCGAGCACCATGCGTGCGACTGCCTTTTCTATTTCCTCAGTGCTTTTCCTTTCTACTTTTGCACAGTATTCGCAGCCATGTGACTCACACAGTCGTCTGGATAATCCATCGGCGTTCTTGTGAAGATGTTCTTTCCGATGGATAATCTCAAACTTATACTGCTGGAGTTTTTCCAGCCATCGTGCAAGCTGTCCTTCTAAATTCTTAAAAGACATTAACCACCTTAAAGAAATATGATCCGTGCGGATCTGAAATTTACGTCCCAAAAGGTAATGACGGAAAAACTTTATGGAATCAATTATTGCCAACAACTCCCGACAAGTGACACAATAATTTCGCTCAGCTTTGCTGAGGACACAACTAAAAAAAAGCAATGACCTTCTCCTTCCCTTCTTGTTTCTGAGAAAGAACCGCGCCAATACCTACATATTAGAAGCATCCGTATCTAATACGAACTCGCCTTCCCCCTTTGGAAAAGAAAGCACCGGGGAGGAAGACAACATTTACTTCAATCTTTCGAGAGCATTTTGACATTTATTTCCCCACACGAACCTTTTACAAAACGGTAATACGAACAGAATCCAAGAAAGCTACGTAATTGTTTTTTAGTGTGGGGTACTGGCCAATCTTTGACGGGAGCAATTTTTTCAGGATCTGTAGTAACGCCATCCGCAGAAATTACATGCCCGAGGTATTTAACATTTCTTTTAAAAAGAACACATTTCTTTGGGTTAATCTTTAAGTTTGCTCCTCGTAGTCGTGAAAATACTGTTTTAAGATTCTCTACCATTTCAGCAAAAGTTTTCCCGAAAATGATTACGTCGTCCAAATAGACTAAACAAATTTTTGATAGCAATCCCCGCAAAACTTTTTCCATCGAACGTTCAAATGTAGCCGGGGCGTTACACAAACCGAAGGACATCACTGTAAATTGCCAGAACTCTCTGCCGATAGAGAAAGCCGTTTTCTCTCTGTCCTTAGGACGAATTTTTATTTGCCAATAGGCGCTTTTTAAATCTAGCATAGAAAACCAAAAATTACCTGATAGCTGGTCAAAAATGTCGTCGATTCTGGGGAGAGAAAATGAGTCTTTTTCCGTAATGGCATTAACTCCCCAATAATCCACACAAAATCTTAAAATGCCATCTTTCTTTCTCACTATAACTGCAGGAGAAACCCAAGGACTATGCAATTCCTCTATTATTCAGTGTGTTCTCATTTCCTCTAAGATTTTATTAACCTCATCTCTTATTTGTATTGGAATTCTGCGGGGTACCTGTTTAATGGGAAGAGAGTCTTTCACATTGATAAAATGTTTGACAACATTACAGTTTCCGGCAACAATATCTTGAGAAAATACATCTTCATATTTATTCAAAAAATCAGTAAAAACCTCTTTCTGCGCCTTTTCCAAATTACCGGAATTGTTTTTGAAAAGTTCATTTAAGATAGAGGGGACTTTTCTAGGATTCTCTATTCGAGAGCAATTAAAAGTTTCTTTTTCAATAGAAGTATTTCCAAAAGCAAATTTGAAAACATTCTCTAAATTGACCATTTTCAGAAAATCAACTCCCAACAAACATTAATCATTAATTTCCGCTACATACATAAGAATTTTAACCGAATATTTACCATAATCTACTTTCGCTTTTACTTTGAATTTGACTGAAACCTTTTCCCCAGTAGGGTACCTTAAATTGAAATCTTTAACTTGAACTTTCTTCATATTTTCCTTTACCATCTTACTATTTAAAATGGAAATGTCGGAGCCCGTATCTATCTTAAAAAAACAACTCTCTCCTTCCAACTTTCCAATATAACAAAAATTGCCATGGTTAATTCTCTTAATATTACATTTTACGAAACGATTAATATTCGGGGCATCTTTCCCGGAAGTCAAACTCGCCCCACCAAGTTCAACTAAGCCGAGTTTCCCTCTGCGTCTGGACATTCAGCGCGGAAATGCCCCGTCTTTCCGCAAGTCCAGCACTCCCTCCGATTTCTTACAGTGGTTATGTCCACAGAGGTGTGCTTCTCAGCTCGCTCTTGACAACTCCTAGGGAAGGGAACTTCTTACCCCGAGGTTTGCAGAGATCTTCCTAATAAACGCTGAAGATGGCTCGATGTAGAGCCGAAACGTTCGTTAAACTAACATTGTTTTAAATTATTTGTTTTTATCGCGCACCAAGTCCCGCGCTTGACTCGCATTAGCCGTTTCCTATTTGTTTTGACTTTTTCACGAGTCTAATCATCTTTTTGTTTATACGCAGGCTGAAAAATGCGTTCTTTTACTAACAGTTATTTCTCTTTTATATCTGACGTATACGGGCCTTATGCCACTTTTCTGCTTAAGAATTAGATTATATTCAATAAGCGTTATATAAAATGCACACACAGAAGAGAATTTTTGAGATTTTGTCTTTTGCACAACATCGTTCCGGCGCATCTTAAACGTATCGAAAATTTTAACGTTCAGGTTAGTAATCCTACGAATGTCGCTAAAATTAAAATTGTTATTAAGTCCGCGGTTTTGAAAATTCTACGTTTGGAACTAAATGACACTTATCGACAGATCGACCATTTCCGCATGCGTATCTTTCGGATAGTTCGCAGTGTCTCTCATTGTTTACCCCTTCATATTCTCAATTCCTTTTTTCAGAAACAATATAAATCTCTACATCGGTTCGACAATTCCGTGTACTACTCTATCACAAAAAAAATGTCTAGATTACTCGAGAAACAGGTAAAAGAGAAGTTAAAACTAATTAAACCGGTTCGCTATTTCTATGCAATTCCCCCTCTAATTCCCGTTCCCTCTCAAATTAACCATACTCTTCCTAACAATTTAGAAATCAACGATAGTGTTTCCTTTGCCTTCGACCCCATTTCCCATGGAAATACGCATTCACACGAGATTTTCCTTTCACCGATATCCTTTTCCAATCCCCCATTACAATCTTCTTTTAACACCATAAGAAACAATTGGTTTGTAAATCTTTCTTCTGTCAATTTCCCTCCTGATATTATACACCTTCTTTAGTTGGGCGACAATTTTTCACTTCCACTCCATAGTAAACAAAAAATTTTATTTGAGTTTATTAAAAGCATAGAAAATAATATTAAAGGGCTTTCGGCGCCAATGCAAACATATCTCAGAAATCGCTCAATTCCTATTATTAATGAGCTAAATTCCAACTTTAATTTTTTAACCTCCCACTATAATAAAATCATTCGTAGACTTCTTTCTTTAACTAAGGAATTTCTTCTCAACAATCCTGACATTATCCTTACCAAAGCCGATAAACAAAATATAACCGTAGCCATGAATTCTTACGACTATACAAATCTTGAAAAAATCTAAGCAGTAGTATCTTTATTTCCGAAAAATTATAACCCAAGTGATACACATCACAAAATTATGTTACCTTATCAAAAAGAAGAGTCGCGCTTCAAGTGATCTATTACAATTACAAAAAAAAAATGATATCTCTTTAAATTATACAGCGCCAATTACAGAGAGAACATATATATTGCCTCAAAAAATAATTGTTGCACTACTTTGAAAAATCTTTACATTGTGTTAATTAGAAAAGAATGTATGATAACAATTTTATAAGATTAAAAAATTTTATTTAAATTTAACAAGGGAATACAAGATATTTAAATACAAAGTTTACATGTGTATTTTTAGTGGTCACAAAGAATTACAGAGGTAACAGTACAAAATAAAAATATTTTATTAAAATACATAAATTTTTCTTGTAAAAAAACTTGGCGCTGCTAGACCTCGAAATTTTAAATAAATAAATAAATTTATCCTCTACTTAATGATAAGCCGCATTATCCGCCGTCCGCGTCGTCACGCACACCCATATCACTCACTCGCACATCCACGCTGATAATCATTTAATATTACTCCCATCGCATTATTTTCTGAATTATTTTTATTTATTGTTGTCCTTATTTATTTAAAATTTCGAGGTCTAGCAGCGCCAAGTTTTTTTACAAGAAAAATTTATGTATTTTAATAAAATATTTTTATTTTGTACTGTTACCTCTGTAATTCTTTGTGACCACTAAAAAATACACATGTAAACTTTGTATTTAAATATCTTGTATTCCCTTGTTAAATTTAAATAAAATTTTTTAATCTTATAAAATTGTTATCATACATTCTTTTCTAATTGACACAATGTAAAGATTTTTCAAAGTAGTGCAACAATTATTTTTTGAGGCAATATATATGTTCTCTCTGTAATTGGCGCTGTATAATTTAAAGAGATATCATTTCTTTTTTGTAATTGTAATAGATCACTTGAAGCGCGACTCTTCTTTTTGATAAGGTAACATAATTTTGTGATGTGTATCACTTGGGTTATAATTTTTCGGAAATAAAGATACTACTGCTTAGATTTTTTCAAGATTTTTCGAGATATAAAGATTACGTCTACCACTTGTTACTTAGGTTTTTTCAATGTATAATACTACCACTTTCTTTTTTTTTCGAGGTAACAACATATACACTACTATGCGTGTACTTGGCGCCTTTTTTTACCTTTTTTTTAAAAAAGGTAATTTTGTACGGATATCACGCCTTTTTGTAGTATTACGCATTTTATAAACAGTATGTACAGGGTAAAACTATTTGGAGGTATAATACTACCACTTTGTTTTTTTCGAGGTAACAACATAACAGGGTAACAACATAATACATATACACTACTATGCGTGTACTTAACGCCTTCTTTTACCTTTTTTTTTAAAAAGCTCATTTTGTACGGATATCACGTCTTTTTGTAGTGTTACGCATCTTAATCTTATAAACAATATATCTTATAATCTTATAAACAGTTTATACAAGGTATGAAGCTAAAAGTGTTACGGGCTATTATTTCTAAAAAAAACAACAATTTAATATTTTGCTTAGTTTTTTAAAAATAATAATCTGTAACCCTTTTAGTTGTACACCTTGTATATATTTTTCAATTTTAACATAAAACATAATCGCAATATAGCATGATTAATGTTAATAAGTCGTTAACTGTAAAATTTTTTATTTATTTTTATTCGCGTGTCTTACTGAATGTTGTTCGCAACTGTATATGTTCAGGTATCGATATTTTTGATAATTACAGATGGACACCTGTAACACGTGTCTGAAATTTACCTGATTTGTTTATTCTTTTATTCCCTTTAACTAATCGCAAATTAATTCTATTTGATAAAAGCAATTCTGTTAAATTTCTCATACTTAACGCATCGTTTATAATTTTCTATTAATTATAAATATTAAATAGTACGATATATATATATATATATTCGTACTCATATCCTTGAAAATTATTTCGGGAATTCGAGCGAATGTCACAACTAGATAAAATTATCTTTCATATTTTAACAGTTGAGTAGGAACATATTTGAGTTGGCGATAAATGATTCTCTGAAACCGCACGTGTGTGTAAATAATTCAGTAAAAAATATATAATCTTTATTTCAAAATACATTTGCACACTACGTACCAAAAATATATAATATAATTACGTAGTTTTTGCTATTTAATTGATTGAATTTTAGAAAAGAAAAAGATTTAAAAGTATATAACTATGTCAGTCAATAAAGAGACATAGACGCAAATTGAATCATATATATTTAATTGCCTGCTCATTAAATATAAAGTGCAAACACATAGAAATTGTATATTTTTCTATACTTAAATGCAATAGAAAGAAATAATTAAACAAGTATCCTTGCATAGAAATATTATGCATAATTTTTACAAAACATATTTGAGATTCGCGCAATTGAGATATATAATAAAATTAATAACGATTCTATAAATCTTAGGTATATGTTAATAATACGACATGATCTTTTTAATCATGAAACTTACAAACTAACAGAAAAAGATTCGTATCCTAAATGCCAATAATTTTTCTAATGTAACAATAATACTGAATAATTCGGTATAGTTAAACGGCCTGACTGGCAAGTTTTATTCAGTATATCACAACGACGTTTCGACCACTAATTTGGGTCCTTTTCAAGTTATTTTAACAATGCTGGAATGAAAGAATGAAAGAATATATAAGAAATTTAAAAATTAAACAACATTACGCGTTGAACGGATTTACGATAATAATCGGTAAATAGGACTTACATGGATCATTGTGCGTCAATTATATAAAATTCGTGGCGGGTCGGAAAAATACGACGGTCTCATGTGAAGGCCGAAAAACTAATGATACATTATCGCAAAATACAGTAATCATAGAAGGAAAACTTAAAGTGATACATTATCGCAAAATACAGTAAACATAGAAGGAGAACTTAAAGTGAAGAAATTATTCGATCATAGACCAATGGTAGGTTTTCAGTGTCTTTCTGTGAGTTGATTGCCCCTTTATGTTTTTTAATGAATAGCATTTCAGAAATTTCACGTTTTTTAAAATTTTGTTCTTTGTGTAAGATTGTAACATCCTGCCATTTGAAATTATGGTCGCAATCTGTTCTATGCTTACTGACGACCGAATGTTGGTTGGGGGTTTTTTTGATATCTGCGCGATGCTCTTTTATACGCGTTTCTAAATGTCGCTTCGTTTGTCCGATATAGCATGCATTGCAATCAGAACAGTCGAGTTTATAAACGACATCAGTGCATCTCTTGATCTCCAATTTATCCTTCCCTTTCCTGATTAGTGTATCCATTTTCTTAGGGACCGTATACAAGGTGTTCAAACCGTAATTTTTGAACGTACGGCGTAATCCCTCACTAAAAGTTTTTACGTAGGGGATGGGAACATAATTTTTCAGATCAAGAGTAAATGCACTGTCTTCGTTGCTAGCGCTATCCTCATTATTCGATCGTTTGTTAATTTCTGAAATTCTTCTTTGAATGTGTTTGTTCACCAACAGGTCAGGAAAACAGTTGTTAGACAATATAGTTTTCACTAACTTGATGTTCTCATCGTGAAACTGTTCATCCGACAATAGTATGGTCTGATCAACCAAATTAATGACCGTGTTAATTTTGTATTTCAAAGGATGACTGGAGAAAAAATTAATATACCTGCCAGAGAACGTTGGTTTTCGATACCAGTTGGTGAACAAACAGTTGCCGTGTCTAAAAACAGACGTGTTTAAAAAATTCAGGGTGTTGTTCTTCTCAAGTTCATACGTGAATTTGAGACGCGGATGATAGTTGTTAAACGTACGGACAACCTCATTAAGTTTCGATTGCGGAATGCACATAAAAATGTCATCGACATAACGAAGAAAAATCTCGATATGAAAATCAAAGGATTGAAGGCAGCAAGTCTCCAAATCGTCCATAACGATATAGGCTAAAATAGGCGAGAGGGGGGAACCCATTGGACTACCGAAGATCTGTTCGTAGAACTCACCGTCAAAAGAAAATCTTATATATAATTTCTCATATATTCTTAATATAATATATAATTTCTTATATATTCTTTCATTCTTTCATTCCAGCATTGTTAAAATAACTTGAAAAGGACCCAAATTAGTGGTCGAAACGTCGTTGTGATATACTGAATAAAACTTGCCAGTCAGGCCGTTTAACTATACCGAATTATTATTTCATCACTGGCGAATAATTTTTATTGAATATTTGATACACCTGGCCTAGTAATGGTGTCCCTACGGAAGGAAGGTTTTTATACGAAGATTACCAGATTATACGGATTGGACAAGGCTATGCTGCTGAAATCTTGGATCAACGTGCAACATAAACTGCGTTCGACGAAGCAACAACTAAAGTTTTTACTCCGCTGCCGACGTTGGGGCCTATTTCCTCCACACATCCTAAATTTTCGATACAATATTAAACTGCGCAACACGCGTTTAAATCGAACATTGGACAATTACAAACACCGTTGCCAATGTTTGTTTTTGAACCTAGAGATTAAGGACATTAACTACACGATTGCTTATTTACGATCTGAGGGGCAAAGGATTGAAGACGCGTTACACGTTTCTCTACCGGCATGTACAGTAAAAGATTTTTTCTTATATAACCGAAACAAGATATCTTACTTCGACAACTTGACCAGATGCAAATTAATGAAAAAATTCAATAACTTAAAAATTAAACATAACAAACAAGTTGAGACTTTCCATAATATTGACACGAATAAATGGATCGTTAACATTAGTAACAGACAGATCCCCGAAAATATTTTAAAGATGCTAAGTCTTGGTAGCAGGTTCGGACTACCTGTCGATCAATATAATAGGAATGACCGATCAAAAATTGTTTTAGATGTTCTCAAAAACTTTGAACAAAATAAGCACATGATCGATGATGACAAAGTTAACGAAGTGCGCTGTCTTGTTTCAAATTCTCTCCATGATTTCATAAAAACAAACAAGAGATCTT
This sequence comes from Temnothorax longispinosus, assembly GCF_030848805.1. NCBI lineage: Eukaryota > Metazoa > Arthropoda > Insecta > Hymenoptera > Formicidae > Temnothorax > Temnothorax longispinosus. Next base: position 9,302,151 of record NC_092365.1, on the reverse strand, counting down.
ACTAACAACCCTGACATTCTGGTTACGAATGCTGACAAAGGTCAGACTACTGTCATCATGGATAGACAAGACTATATTATGCAAATGAAAGCCTTGCTTAACGATCAGTCTACATACAGAAAATTAAACAGAAACCCGTTGAATAAAATCACCTCGCAATTAAACTGTTTAGTGAAATCATGGAAGAACAACGGTATTATTGACGCGAGGGCTTACAATTTTCTGAACTGCACAAACGGTAACCTCCCCCGTTGCTATGGACTTCCGAAGATCCACAAGGAGGGCTATCCGTTACGCATAATTGTATCTGCCGTTGGAAGCCCTCTTTATAATATTGCCTCATATCTGCATAACATTCTGAATAAAGCAGTTGTGAAGCCGTCTTCCCATGTTAAAGATAGTTGGTCGTTCGTGGAGAGTATGAAGCAACACAGCATCCCCCCTGACCACGTCCTGGTCTCTCTCGATGTCGTTGCGTTGTTCACGAACATACCCATAGAACTTGTTCTGACTGGAATCGAAAAAAGATGGGATGCGATATCGGGAGAGACCCGGATGAATCTGGACCAATTTCTACACGCTATCAGAATGATTCTTAACTCCACTAGTTTTTCTTTTGACGGTGAGTTCTACGAACAGATCTTCGGTAGTCCAATGGGTTCCCCCCTCTCGCCTATTTTAGCCGATATCGTTATGGACGATTTGGAGACTTGCTGCCTTCAATCCTTTGATTTTCATATCGAGATTTTTCTTCGTTATGTCGATGACATTTTTATGTGCATTCCGCAATCGAAACTTAATGAGGTTGTCCGTACGTTTAACAACTATCATCCGCGTCTCAAATTCACGTATGAACTTGAGAAGAACAACACCCTGAATTTTTTAAACACGTCTGTTTTTAGACACGGCAACTGTTTGTTCACCAACTGGTATCGAAAACCAACGTTCTCTGGCAGGTATATTAATTTTTTCTCCAGTCATCCTTTGAAATACAAAATTAACACGGTCATTAATTTGGTTGATCAGGCCATACTATTGTCGGATGAACAGTTTCACGATGAGAACATCAAGTTAGTGAAAACTATATTGTCTAACAACTGTTTTCCTGACCTGTTGGTGAACAAACACATTCAAAGAAGAATTTCAGAAATTAACAAACGATCGAATAATGAGGATAGCGCTAGCAACAAAGACAGTGCATTTACTCTTGATCTGAAAAATTATGTTCCCATCCCCTACGTAAAAACTTTTAGTGAGGGATTACGCCGTACGTTCAAAAATTACGGTTTGAACACCTTGTATACGGTCCCTAAGAAAATGGATACACTAATCAGGAAAGGGAAGGATAAATTGGAGATCAAGAGATGCACTGATGTCGTTTATAAACTCGACTGTTCTGATTGCAATGCATGCTATATCGGACAAACGAAGCGACATTTAGAAACGCGTATAAAAGAGCATCGCGCAGATATCAAAAAACCCCCCAACCAACATTCGGTCGTCAGTAAGCATAGAACAGATTGCGACCATAATTTCAAATGGCAGGATGTTACAATCTTACACAAAGAACAAAATTTTAAAAAACGTGAAATTTCTGAAATGCTATTCATTAAAAAACATAAAGGGGCAATCAACTCACAGAAAGACACTGAAAACCTACCATTGGTCTATGATCGAATAATTTCTTCACTTTAAGTTCTCCTTCTATGTTTACTGTATTTTGCGATAATGTATCACTTTAAGTTTTCCTTCTATGATTACTGTATTTTGCGATAATGTATCATTAGTTTTTCGGCCTTCACATGAGACCGTCGTATTTTTCCGACCCGCCACGAATTTTATATAATTGACGCACAATGATCCATGTAAGTCCTATTTACCGATTATTATCGTAAATCCGTTCAACGCGTAATGTTGTTTAATTTTTAAATTTCTTATATATTCTTTCATTCTTTCATTCCAGCATTGTTAAAATAACTTGAAAAGGACCCAAATTAGTGGTCGAAACGTCGTTGTGATATACTGAATAAAACTTGCCAGTCAGGCCGTTTAACTATACCGAATTATTATTTCATCACTGGCGGATAATTTTTATTGAATAATAATACTGAAAATATATGGATAGAAATATATATAATAAATAATAACATAATTAATGATATACAAGAGCTTTTGTCGCGCATATCGATTTTCAATAATGGATATTATAACAAATACGTTTTACGTTCATTCGAAAACAAATTATGTATACACATAATAAAAATGCGGAGTTATTTTTGTCAGACATAATTTTAATTCATCCAATTTTCATTATGTCAAGACATAATTTTAATTCATCCAATTTTTATTATGTCTAGACATAATTTTAATTCGTCCAATTTTTATTATGTCTAGACATAATTTTAATTCAGCGAATTTTTATTATGTCATGACATAATTTTAATTCTGCCGCTAGGGAATTTTTAAGTCGATTCTTATGAATCAAGATTGAATTCGATGTCTAGGTGTCCCAGGTTGCCGATGACGAGGTCCACATAGTGCGCTTCATAGTTTTCGGTATCCAGGTGTATTAATATCTTTAATTCGATGTCCACGTGTTCTAGGTTGCCGATGACAAGTTCCAGATAGTGCGCTCTATACTTTTCGGTGTCTAGGTGTAATAATACGTTGAATTCGATGTCTAGGTGTCCCACGTTGCCGATGACGAGGTCCACATAGTGCGCTTCGTAGTTTTCGGTGTCTACGTGTATTAATACCTCGAATTCGATATCTACGTGTCCTACATTCAGATTTAAAGTTATTAATACACCTAGACACCAAAAACTACGAAGCGCACTATGTGGACCTCGTCATCGGCAACCTGGGACACGTAGACATCGAATTCGAGGTATTATTACATCTAGACACCGAAAACTACGGAACGCGCTATCTGGACCTCGTCATCAGCAACCTGGGACACCTAAACATCAATTTCAAAATATTAATACACGTAGACACCGACAACTACGGAGCGCACTATGTGGACCTCGTCATCGGCAACCTGAGACACCTAGACATCAAATTCAAGATATTAATACACGTAGACACCGAAAACTACGGAGCTCACTATCTAGACATTGTCATCGGCAACCTGGGACACCTAGACATCGCATTCAACGTATTATTACACCTGGACACCGAAAACTACGAAGCGCACTATGTGGACCTCGTCATCGCCAACCTGGGACACCTAGACATCGAATTCAACGTACGATTACACCTGGACACCGAAAACTATGAAGCGCACTATCTGGATCCCGTCATCGGCAACCTGGGACACGTGGACATCAAATTCAAGGTATTAATACACGTAGACACCAAAAACTACAGAGCGCACTATGTGGACCTCGTCATCGGCAACCTGGGACACCTAGACATCGAATTCAACGTACGATTACACCTGGACACCGAAAACTATGAAGCGCACTATCTGGATCTTGTCATCGGCAACCTGGGACACGTGAACATCGAATTCAAGGTATTAATACACGTAGACACCGAAAACTACGGAGCGCACTATGTGGATCTCGTCATCGGCAACCTGGGACACGTAGACATCGAATTCAACGTATTATTACACCTGGACACCGAAAACTATGAAGCGCACTATCTGGATCTTATCATCGGCAACCTGGAACACGTGGACATCGCATTCAACGTATTATTACACCTGGACACCGAAAACTACGAAGCGCACTATATGGACCTCGTCATCGGCAACCTGGGACACGTAGACATCGAATTCAACGTATTATTACACCTGGACACCGAAAACTATGAAGCGCACTATCTGGACCTCGTCATCGGCAACCTGGGATACTTAGACATCGAATTCAAGCTTGATTCATAAGAATCGACTTAAAAATTCCCTAGCGGCACTTTCTGCCAAGCGTAGAGAACCTTCTTTTCCGGCAGCGGTGGTAATACGATGTAAGGATACGAAATCTCTCCAGATAAACATGAAGGAATTGACTTAATATATATTATATAAGTATATACCTAATTTACCTAAAATACCTAAATAGAAATCTTACTCCTGACCGATAAGTCTATCGACCTAATTTCGAAATACGCGCGCGATATCGAAACTGGCGATACCTGCGCCGCCAGCGTCAAAAAAGTGAAAGTAACGTTTCTGATTATGACGTCATCATACAAGACGTCGGCGTTAGAAGTAGTATACGTATCTTAAAAATAAATTTTCACATTTGGACTTTGCGTCGCAATATCTCCGCTCGTAGGGCACGTAGCGGAATATTATGAGAGAAACCCCCCCCTAATTGGACCCCAAGCTATCGATCAAGCCTACTTAGAACTTGATCCGTTTACTCGTTATCGAGATCTCAACATCTCGGGTACTCGCAACCCGTCGCGTCGCGTAAAAGAGTCACGGTCGGTCTCGCTCCGCGTGTACTTGGCGCGAGACACTACCGTGTCTCTTGATAAGATGGAACTATTACTGTCAGATGTTAACACATATGCCAAGGTCAAAAAGGACCCTATCCTTACCCTTACACGGAATGTGAGAGCATTGCTTACTAGATGGCAGAATCAAGAATTTATTTCGCCCGCTACTTATAAGTTCCTTTATTGCAGTGACGGAGTCCTTCCGAGAGCCTATGGACTTCCGAAAATTCACAAACAAAATCATTCTTTAAGAATTATAGTTTCGTCCATTGATGGACCTCTACATAATTTAGCTAGGTTTTTACATAATATAATTTCTACCAGCATCCCTAAAGCCAATAGCCATATTAAAGACAGTTTTCAATTGGTTAATAACTTAAATGGTCTACGTCTGGAGGATGATTACATTTTGATCTCTCTCGACGTTGTCTCACTCTTTACTAATGTTCCTACCGATCTCGCTATAGACAGCATTTGTAACAGGTGGGAGCATATCGCGGAGAAGTGCGATATTTCCAGAGACGAATTCATCCTCGCGGTACGACTTATTCTTGACTCTACTTATTTTAGATTCAACAACAATGTATACAAACAGAATTTCGGATCTCCCATGGGTTCTCCATTGTCTCCTGATCTCGCGGATTTAGTCTTACAAGACATAGAGACGAGAGCGATAGGAATGCTCAAATTCAGGATACCGTTTTTTTTTAGATACGTGGACGATATTGCGATGGCCATACCTCGTGATATGGCTGATTCTGTTCTACAAACTTTTAATTCTTTCCATCCACGGCTACAATTTACCATAGAGATAGGTGACAGGAAACTTCATTTTTTAGATACCACCATTATCAACAACAATGGTATTATTGAATTTGATTGGTATCATAAACCAGCCGTTTCTGGTAGATATCTGAATTATTTTTCCTGTCACCCTCCTCAAAAGCGTGGCACCATCATAGGACTCGTCGACCGAGCCTTTTTACTTTCGCATCCAAAGTTCCACGTAAAAAATCTCGGACTAATTGTTAACATCCTTCTGAACAACGATTACCCTCTCGATCTTATTTTTGGCACCATCCGTGAACGTCTTAAAAGTCTCTTTTTTAAGAAAACAAAAAAGTAAAATCTTAACGATACGGGTGACGATAGGAAATGGTTTACGGTTAATTTTTTTCCGTCCACCTACGTTAAGTTTAAAGATGTCTTTAGAGGTTCAGACACTCATTTAGCTTATTACAGTGTCAATAAACTTAACAAACTGATCAAAGTTCAGTAGGATGGTTTACCGAATTCCGCCAAGAGCAATGTAGTTTATAAGATTTCGTGTCATGACTGCGATGCTTCTTACGTAGGGCAGACAGGCAGACAGCTAAAGACCAGAATATCGGAGCATCGCAGTCACATTAACAGAAACAGTTCTGCGCTTTCCGTGATCTCGATCACAGAATTCTCGAAGGCCACGATTTTAATTGGAACAACGTTGAGATTTTGGATTGCGAGAGATTTTATTATAAGCGTCTCGTCTCGGAGGTCCTACATATTCAACAACAGCGCCACGGTCTGAACTGCCAATCAGACACTGAGTTTTTACATTACGCGTATCTACCCATCATAAACAATATTTAATTTCTGGTTGCCCTCTCTCCACACTAATTTGTAACAACGGGTCCGACCTACACACTTGTCCGCTACGGTCTCATTTCTGTTTCAACTGTCACACATGCGACTGCTACACGTTTACTTTGTAATATACGGTGCGTTCGACCACGGTTTTTCTCGATCTGTACAAGATGTGCACCTTAATGTAACTACGATACTACCATGACTACGATTTCTGTATTTTTGACTTCTGCAAATCTTGAGGTGAGCTCACTCCCCCGGATTTTACCATGTTCTCTAAATTAATGCGGTTTTTTCTTACAGTGGTTATGTCCACAGAGGTGTGCTTCTCAGCTCGCTCTTGACAACTCCTAGGGAAGGAAGCTTCTTACCCCGAGGTTTGCAGAGATCTTCCTAATAAACGCTGAAGATGGCTCGATGTAGAGCCGAAACGTTCGTTAAACTAACATTGTTTTAAATTATTTGTTTTTATCGCGCACCAAGTCCCGCGCTTGACTCGCATTAGCCGTTTCCTATTTGTTTTGAATTTTTTCAGCTGTAAAATGTTTTGCGCGACAGTGAACACAAGATACATCTATAGGACCAATGTAATATTCAATTATTTCATTAATTGTTATTGTACTACTAATATTTAAATAAAGCTGTTGCTTTTTCCGTGATTTAAAATGAAATTGATATTTTGCACGTTGTTGATCTAATGGTAAATTGCTTGCAGAATTTTCTTCAACTATTTCATTATTTAATTCTATTATATGATTATTATTATGTATCGTACTATTGATACAAACACTACGAGTTGTAATTGTTGCCTTTGTTATCTGATGACGACGACGTTGATTTTCCATATTTCTTTCAAGACGTTGTTGTTGAAATTGTTCTTTTTCCTCTAAAATAAGATTTATTTTACGTCTTGGCATTTTGCTTAAATATAGAAATATCTTATTTAAAATAAAATGTATAAATATATTATTTTAAAAATGTAAATATATGTTAATATATAAGACTTTAATACAAATTATAAATTGTTTAATTAATTTGAATTTTGTTTATTATATTTATATATTAATTTTATTAAAATTTAATAGTAATAAATAACAAAAAATTATTAAATATTTATTAATCAATTATTTAATAAATTATTGGTCATTAATTACTTTATTTATAATTAAAATTTTTATTAATTTATTTATATATTAATTATACTAATTTAACAATAAATAATTCTAATTATTTATTAAATAACAATAAAAATTAGTAATAATTAGTAATATTAATTATAACACTACTATTATTACTATTATCATGTTTGAGATCGTGATAATTCATACCGAAAATCGTTTTCGGTTGCATGCCTGTGCTAGCACGCTTTCAGTCAATTTGAAATTTTGCCTTAAATGAGTCGTATTACTGTTCAGTTACAGCATGGAATTTTCTATTATTCGCATTCCGGAAAGTTCGCTGACATTCGTTCGTCATGGACAAAGTCAAGCAACCGCTCTTACACAAAGGAAAAATTCATGCTATAAACATTGCAATCGAAAACAAGCAACGATCTCTTCGGATCGTCAAACAAAAAATGTGATGTAGGTACGATGACGTGGGCCGCCGATGGCCAATCACCCTTCCGAAATTTGAGCTCTGCGCATGTCAAGCGCAAACTTTTCCGCGAGCGACCAATCACGCCTCTGAGTCCTCTAACATCCTTCAATGTTTTAAGACACGACAAATTTATTGGTGATTAACCCGGAGAGAGCCTCGTCTCGGAGATAATAAAGATTCGCCGCAGTGTCAAGGAGGCTCTCTTCTCGAGGTTCATCCGCTCAGTTCACTTGTATCACCGCTCGTGCAACCGCTTAAACTCTATTCGCAATCCGCTTCTGATATCGGCTCAGCTTGTGCTACTAACTTAGCCGCTTTTCGCTTCTGTGCGAGCTACCACTCACGGCACTTACCTTTTCTGTAAATAATTGTACATACGTTCAGACTTTGAATATACTTTGCTTTATTATATTGTAATTCTGTACTTGCTGTTTTTTTTTGTGGTCGTTCTGTTACCTCGCGCTACCGCGTGCTCTCGAACATAAATAATTTAATTATTGCAGTTAAATGTGGTTTATAAAAAATAATTATGAAGGAGAGGGGCTTCCTCACCAAGGCTGAAATTTTAATTTTGTGTACTTTGGTGCGTAAAACATGAATCTGTAAGTTAAAATTGTCGCTCTCAATTAAAAAAAAAGTTAATAAGTACTAAAATTGATAGTCGTGTGGTTAGAATGTCTGTCATACCGACATGATGTAGACGCACATGATCATGCATAGTGACGTAAAAGTGCATGAAATTACAGTAATAATACAGTATAACGACAATCTGTCCTACAATAGTCTGGCGCCTTACTAATTATATGCTATTATTTGACTTTGTATTTATTATACTTTGTATTTTTCTAGAATTTTTAATATACCAATTATTCTGCTTTAAAAAAAGCATAAACTCTATTTCTATTATCTTTTTTAATTATATGGTTAAGAAAGATAATAGAAATAAAGTTAATGCTTTTTTTAAAGCATAAAATAATTGGTATATTGAAAAGTCTATATAAATACAAAGTCAAATAATAGGACACAATTAAAGGCGTCAGACTATTATGAGTGTTCGGGCGCGCAATAAACGCGCCGAACGAATCGCCGAATCCGTTCCGCGAGAACGCGAGATATCGCGAATGGCTTCGCTCAGCCTTTCAACTATGAGACGACCGGGGTTTCAGCTTGAACGCGGACTCGATCGCTTGTTAGGAATTTGAGTGGAAGGCCCAAAAGACAGCAGTTGACTTATAATATATATAAACTTTATTCGATATAATAAAACAAAACTGACGAAACGCGAGATGTACAGACAGATTAGTGCGAATGCACTCGGCGCGTTGTGACTTGTAGTTTTGAAGTGCGGTTTACATAAAGTGCGCACAGAAAAGCGGTAGAAACGAGAGACGGTATCGCGAATGCAATTGTCGCGGTATGACGGAGTTGCGAAACGCGGTCTTACGTCCGATGCCTGCAGAGACGCGGTAGGTAGATACGGCAGGAAGCGAAGCACCGGGGCCACGACAGCGAGAGGGCTCGCTACGAGGCCGAGCGTGCTCGACCCCGCGGGATCGTGATCGTCGGTTTGGTAGGCTGGAGTTCGGGGACACCTGAGAGCTCTCAATCGAGACTCGGAGCACCGGACCTCGTTTTATGTGTCGCCCTAGAAAGTTGGATAGGGTAGGCTTCGTCGAAGGCAGCAGAGAGCCGGAGATAAGACAAAGTGCCGGCTCCTGTCGGAGCGCCGACTTAAATACCCCGGCGCGGCGGGTTCGTTGGAAGGGAGGCCGGCGGTCGGGCGAGCCGCGTGGGGATGCTGACGCGCGCTCGCCTTCGGCGCGGATCGGCTCCTTCCGGCGGTTCCGAACTTATCGATAATTTTGCGTGAGAAGCAGAAGAAAAGTATATCGCAGTACATATAACGGACGGATACAATTTTTATATTAATAAATTGGGGGAATCCCCAACAATGAGAGATCGCTGTTATACTGCACTAGTACTGTAATTGCATGTAATTTTACGTCACTATGCATGATCATGTGCATTTACATTATGTTGGTATAACAAACATCCTAATCAACAGCGACAGTTTTAACTTACAGATTTATGTTTTACGCACCAAAATATTCAAAATTGTGAAGTTTTAGCCAAATCGGTAAGAAAGCCCCTCTCCTTCATAATTACCTTAACCCGTTGTGGTCACACCTCCTAAAAATAACGTAGTGGTCACACGGGGTCCAATGGACCCCACAACAGTTTCCATTTGCGTTCTTTTTGATGTATCGACTCAAACCTTGAACTGGAATTAATTTATGATTTCCTCTTGATAATCCAATAATTAAAAAAATTTTTTTATGTTGAAAAAACGCGAAAAAAATTTTTTTTTTTTTGAGAAATTTGACTTTTTTTACAAAAATATTCATCAAAATTTTTTTAGATAGAGCAAAAAAACTTTGTGCGTTTTACTCTCAAAATAGTATACTTTTAAGAAAAAAAAAAGCCTGGGGTCCACTGGACCCCATGTGACCACAACGGGTTAAAAAATAATTTTGTTAATGTTATATATAATATTCCCAAACGATAATTGGGTAATTATTTAGAATACGCGCTGCACCTCAAATATCAATAAAATTATGCTCATTCGACACGTTTTGACACGAAACGAAAGAATCTGGCAGAAAAATGCGGCGGTCTGCCCTGCAAAGCAAGATATTTAGCGTTAAAGTTGACGACTCTCAGGTTAGAAATCCTGTCATACCGACGTGATGTAGCGACCATGAACATGCCCTGCGGCCACATGCGCATGCTCTATCAGCTCTGTGGCCACATGCGCATGCTCCGTGGCCGCACGCGCATGCAAATGTGCGCGAATTTGAAACGTATGCATATTTATAATGCATAAATATATACTTTTCATATACCAACTTATATCTGCTTTAACAAATTATTTCTGCTACAGATATTAAGCGTCAAAGTTAACGAAACAGAAATAATTTGTTAAAACAGAGAATAATTGGTATATAAAAAGTACATATTTATATGTATTTATTCATCGTACACATTTATATTGTTCGGATCCATGGCCCGACCGGCGCGCTTGCGAGCGCGGCAACCCGTTGTGCGCTACCTCGCCCGCCAAGCACAACAACATCCCGCGCCGCGAGCGCGGGTAATACATGTCGCCGCGGGACGGCTGTCTTTCGCGAGTTCAAAATATCAACATAAAGGAATATAAGGGTAAGCCGGCCCACAAGGAAATATTCTCTCTCGCACTGACTACTCCCCGGACATTACACAAGCCGGGTGTCGAAGAAAAAGCGATCGAGACCTAATACGTAAGCCAGCTCCATCCTGGAGCATAGAAACTTTCGTGACGGCTCTTCAGAGTGAAGGAGGAAAGTTGACCTCCGTCAACTTCTACACCCGGTGGATTCCGCCCTTCCCACCCGTCGAGCTTGCCGAGTGCGCTCCGTGGTGGTCGAGGCTAAGGGCGCATATACACGACGTTTCAGGGAAGGACGACCACGCCAACGAACCCGGAGGCGAGCCAGGAGGCCCTCCATCACCAGGAGACCACACGTGGCAAGGCAACCTACGCCTCCACTTGAGCCGAAGTGGCAGCTCACTCCACTGAGTCTCCCCGAGTCACACTGGAGACTCACCCGTCCACCAGGGCTGAGCCTAGCTCCGGGTGACCCTCGGGCCCTGAGACCATTGCCACAGGGAGCATTGAAGACTGTCGGCACTCAGGCTGAGCCGAAGAAGAAAAAGAAGAAAAAGAGGAGCAAGGATCAGACCACCATCTCGCCGGCCCTGCCCTCCCCAGCGATCCCGAAGTTACCCCTCGATCGGGCCTCTACAACTCCGGGAAAAGTGACCGATCCCAATAACAATCAGAAGGTCTTCTACGATGAAGACCTTCCTCGGCCTGGTCGGCCACTTAACGCTAGACAAGCAGCCAAATTGAAACTCTTGTTCTAAGCATTTTTTGAGAAGCCCTGTGCCTGTGTGCACAGGCATAATCATGAACTAAAGTTAACTCCACAGTGTACCTGAAATGCAATAAAGCTCTATACATATTTCACTACACAGGATTCATGCCTTACTGAGCCTAACACTTCCTTCCTCAAAGTTCCCTGCCGTTCGAAACATATATGTTCTATGAATAGTTGGTATATAAATTCTATGTACTTTTCATATATACCTGCAACTATTCTCTGCTTTAACAAATTATTTCTGTTTTGTTAACTTGGACGCTTAATATTTGTAGCAGAAATAATTTGTTAAAGCAGAGAATAGTTGGTATATGAAAAGTACATGTTTATATGTACTTATTCGTCGTACATATTTATATGTTTTATGAATAGTTGGTATATAAATATGTACTTTTCATATACCAACTATTCTCTGCTTTAACATATTATTTCTGTTTCGTTAACTTCGACGCTTAATATCTGTAGCAGAAATAATTTGTTAAAGCAGAGAATAGTTGGTATATGAAAAGTACATATTTATATTTATGCATTATAAGTATGTATACGTTTCAAATTCGCGCACCTTTGCATGCGCGTGCGGCAACAGAGCTGACAGAGCATGCGCATGTGGCCGCGGGGCATATTCATGGTCGCTACATCACGTCGGTATGACACAATTCCTAACCTGAGAGTTCGTCAACTTTAAAGCCCCTTGCACAATGCCAGGCAACAGGCAATAGGAACAGGGAATAGAAATCAGAAATCATGTATAAATGCAGAATAAACAGTGACACAGGCAATAGACACAGAGTTTCCGTCACGTTGGAAATTTTGTGCCTATTGCCTGTTGCCAACCAATCATAGCATTCAAACTTTTTAGGTTGTAATTAATGATTTTTTGGTTATTTCCTGTTCCTATTGCCTGTTGTCTGGCATTGTGCAAGGGGCTTAACGCTTTGCAGGGCAGACCGCTGCACAGTGGGAAATTCCGTGCTGTTTTTGGACAAAATTCTTGTGACAGCACAATTTTTAAGATATCCCGTTGATTTTTTTTTTAAATGCTCAGGAAGACTTGTGCATTAATGCAGTACTGCGGAAATATATTTGTCGCACAACGAAAATTGTTAAACATAGAGTGCAATCCAGTAAATATGAAATTCATGCAAAAAACGGTAATCCCTTCATAGACACAAGCTTCTAGGATATCCGAGATGGATATCATTTTAACTATGTTTCAAGTCACTGATAACAAATTCAAGCTTTAAATTTCAAAATTAATTTGTTTAAACAAATTATCTCAAAGTAAGATGTTTTATAAATTTTCATTTCAAAATCTGTGGATACAATTACATAGAAAAAACATAGTAGGTCTTTAAAGTAATATCTTTTAGATCCAAATTGTTAATAATAATTTACGATTATTTTTTTAACCTAAAGTATAATATCTCCTATATCTTTATTTAAAGGAATTAACGGAAGATCAAGCGAAATGAGTATAATTTTCATGATTTTTGATAGCTGATTACGAATTCAACCTCAGAATTGCAAAATTAATTTGTTTAAACAAATTTATTTAAACAAATTATCTGAAAATAATATTTTTTATGAATATTTATTTCAAAATCATTCTGCAGATGGAATTACATAGAAAAAATAGAAAAAGCCTTCGAAGTAACACCTTGTAGATCTAAATTGTTAATAATAAAGGTTGATTATTTTTTTATAATATTTTTTATTTAGTAGATAAATAAAGAAACGCTCGTATGTCAAAATAAATAGGAATAGAGGCCAACAATCGAGCAAACACGTAGATGTCAATTTAAAGTAAATTTAATAAACATACAGCAAAAACAATTAAAAAAGGCCAAATTTCGAGCAATAATGGGTGTATAAAATTTATATATTCAAATTACAAATTACAAACAAAATGGTTTACGTTTCGGCCATACTTGGCCTTCCTCAGAACCGCAATTTCATAAATACGTCGAATACAAATAAAGGACTCGGATACGATCCGGCGCTACGATTTATTGTCGAATGTTAGTCAAATTTAACGCTAAATCGGTCGTCCATTACGTTGCAATGCTTATGTGCGTCCCTGAGGTTGGTGCGAACGAAAGCCATTGTCGCCAGACCCTCTTAGTGGCAACCGAATCAAATTTTGAAATTCCGTAGGAACACGCGAATTTAATAATTGAGTTTGACTCGTAAAAGTGGACTTACATAAGCGGTCGGTACCACAGGAACGCAAGAGAATTCTTTCCATCGTCAATTAGGAGCGAGTGTTCGTAGTTAAATATCGCAGACGACCGAGGAAACATTCCCATCGCAAGGGCAGAGCAGCGGAACGCAAGCGAATTCTTTCCATCGTCAATCAGGAGCGGGTGTTCGTAGCTAAAGATCGCAGACGACTGAGAAAACGTTCACATCGCAAGGGCAGAGTAACCAGTAATAATTGTTATTAGTATGTTTATTTATGACAACAGCCTCAACACATCAAAATAAGCCTCGTTTAATAATTCTGTGTCTTTGTTTGAATTTATGCCGTCAGGCTGCTCTTTGATGTGTATCATTTCTGCCGTCAATCTTTTTTTATAATTATGCTCCACCTCTAAGATTTCCACATTGTCCCAGTCGAAAGCATGATTAAATTTGGTAATGTGCTCTGAAACTACCGAATGCTTGGACGCATCTAATCTAATATTAGCTTGATGTTCTTTTATTCTAGTACGTAGTTGCCTCTTGGTTTGGCCGACGTAAGAGGCATCACAATTCTTACAACAGATTTTATAAATAACATTATTCTTCGACGATTGAGCGCTCTTATCTTTCTGGACTTTTATGATGTTGTTTAATTTGTTTAGAATACGGTATCCCACGGAATTTTCTGATTTGATGACCGCTGAAGTGATAATTTCAGAAGTATCTTTTAAATAAGGCATAACAATAAAACTTTTCACTTTTTGCGAACGTTCAGAATCATCTATATTATTGTTCTTAATAGATTGAAGTTTTCTCAGTCTTTTATTGATATGCGAGAATAATAAATCGATGGGATACCCATTTCCAAGCAATACATTAATGACAAATATTAAGTTTTTGTTGTAAAAACTAGGATGAGACAATATAATTGCTCGGTCGACCATACTATAAATAGTTCCTATTTTGTGTTGAATAGGATGATTCGAATAGAAGGACAATAGCCTCCCAGAAAAAGTTTCTTTATGAAACCAATCTGTTATAATTGTGTCATTTTTAACGATTAACAATAAATCCAGAAAGCTAAGTTGGCGGTTAACTTCGTACTCAATTGTGAATTTAAGTCTGTCATGATAATTATTAAAGTGATCCAAAACATCCTGAACGCTATTCTTAGGAATCTTCATAACAATATCATCCACATAGCGTCTATAAAACGACGGTCGGATATCCAATGCGCCCAGAACCCTTTCTTCTAAATCCTCCATGACAATGTCAGCCACTGTCGGAGACAAAGGGGAGCCCATTGGAGAACCAAACGTCTGCTTGTAGATGACATTGTTAAATGTGAAAAAGGTAGAAGTCAAAACAAATTTTACAGCAGTGATAAACTCCGCACGAGTTAACCCCGTCTTGGTTTTTATATACTTCCACCTCTTTTTTATGCCCTCCACAACCAACTCGGAAGGAACGTTAGTGAACAAGGACACGACGTCCAAAGAAACGAGAATCTCAGACTTCTGCAATCTTATCTTCGATAGGTCAGTGCACAATTCAAAACTATTGTTTACGTGGCTCTTAGGTTTTGGTATACTATCAGCTAGAATTTTCTGCAAATACGATGCGAGATTATATAAGGCCGTGTTAACCGAAGAAACTATTATTCTAAAAGGAAAATTCTTTTTATAAATTTTTGGAAGACCATAAGCTTTGGGAAGTGTAGAATCGCTGGAGTGTAGGAAGAAATATTCTTTCTTGGAGATATATTCTTTCTGCAACCATTCTTTAATTAGCGCATTTAATTCTCTTTCAATTCTGGCTGACGGATTTTTTTTAATCACTTCATAGGTATCTTTGTCACTAAGCATCATTTCCATTTTTTGAATGTACTCATTCTGGTTTAATGCTACAGTGACATTACCTTTATCAGCCCTTGTAAAGATAACATCCGGGTTGTTTTTTTGGAATTGAATCGCGTAATTATACCTTGCAATGAGACTACGATCGATCGGTGTAGTGTGTGGTCTTTTTTGTAAGAATCTGGAGAACTGAGGTATCGCCACGTTACGAATTCTAATTTGGTTGTCAATCGTATGTTTACTTCCATTACTTTCCAAATCTTTAATAAACTCATGTATGGCTTTCTTCTTATTAATAAAAAACGATAAACTAAAATTATCACCGAGCTGTAACAACGATGAGATTTCGGTGGGAATATTAACATGAGACAAATTCATGAACCATTTGTTGTTAACAACATTTAGCGGATTAGTAGAGTTATTCAAAAATTGAATTGGTTTAATGGAAATATTGATATCCGAACCAGAATCAGAAAGATCAAATTTAATATTGTTAATTTTCTCCCTTCCAATCTCTGCATCATTGCACGAGAATTCAATAGGTTTAATTTTATTATAAAATTTAATTTTCTCCGATTCTAACAACCACTCGAGTTTCTTTTCGTGTAAGGATGTTAATTTATATTTAAAATTTTCAAACGCTCTAGCGTGATGTGAAATAATCGGTTGTCAAATATTTATAGGTAAACAATTATAAAGAAAACGAGAACAGGATAATAGCTTTCTTTTAAGGTCATCCAAACATCTGTGAGAATCAAATATTTCGATTTTTAAACTGTCCGTTCTGAGAACGTGCACTAACCGACTTACCTTAACCGTGCACTTTCGACTGGGACAATGTGGAAGTCTTAGAGGTGGAGCATAATTATAAAAAAAGATTGACGGCAGAAATGATACACATCAAAGAGCAGCCTAACGGCATAAATTCAAACAAAGACACAGAATTATTAAACGAGGCTTATTTTGATGTGTTGAGGCTGTTGTCATAAATAAACATACTAATAACAATTATTACTGGTTACTCTGCCCTTGCGATGTGAACGTTTTCTCAGTCGTCTGCGATCTTTAGCTACGAACACCCGCTCCTGATTGACGATGGAAAGAATTCGCTTGCGTTCCGCTGCTCTGCCCTTGCGATGGGAATGTTTCCTCGGTCGTCTGCGATATTTAACTACGAACACTCGCTCCTAATTGACGATGGAAAGAATTCTCTTGCGTTCCTGTGGTACCGACCGCTTATGTAAGTCCACTTTTACGAGTCAAACTCAATTATTAAATTCGCGTGTTCCTACGGAATTTCAAAATTTGATTCGGTTGCCACTAAGAGGGTCTGGCGGACTCTGGCGACAATGGCTTTCGTTCGCACCAACCTCAGGGACGCACATAAGCATTGCAACGTAATGGACGACCGATTTAGCGTTAAATTTGACTAACACTCGACAATAAATCGTAGCGCCGGATCGTATCCGAGTCCTTTATTTGTATTCGACGTATTTATGAAATTGCGGTTCTGAGGAAGGCCAAGTATGGCCGAAACGTATACCATTTTGTTTGTAATTTGTAATTTGAATATATAAATTTTATACACCCATTATTGCTCGAAATTTGGCCTTTTTTAATTGTCTTTGCTGTTTGCTTCATCGAGCGTGATTTTTTCGTTATTTAATAAACATACTTATATACAACGGAACGTTTCAACCGCACAGGGTCTTCTTCAGCCGTTTTAAATTAAAAATTACATAGAATCGCGCAAAGTGAAAATTAACATGTTAAAAAGTAATACAGTAAAAAATAAATAAATTAAAAAGTAGCCATTTCTCAATAGTAAATGACAAAGCCGTCTGGAGTCACATCTCACATGAGAGCATTCAAATTAAACCTTGTATATGAATAATCAAATTGTATATAAATAAGTATCTGTGAGTCTATTGTAAAATGTAAAATTATATATATGTGAATGTCTATAGTCATTTCGCAAGTATGCAGTCAACTTTTATTTAGTATTACACAATAAATACCGCGTCAAGGTAACAGTAATAAGAGGGGCTTTTTGTGATTTTATGCGTTTTTAATTTTTACTTGTCAAAAATTGTTCTGCTTCAAAAGTCAATTCTTGAATTTTTTTTGATTCTATCTCTCTCAATGAACTAATCACTGGATCAGATGATACTAATGCATAATGAATTATATCCTTGTTAGTTGCACTTCTTTGGTACATTCTACTATGTTCGGAGCGTGCTTTTCGGAAAACTTTGTTATTTGATTCTTGAGGTTCTTCCGAGAACCAAATCATAGGAGCATTCAATGCCCTCATTATATCACATCCATGGATTAAAACTTTATGTACTGATGGTGGCATTTTATACCATGAATAAAGCTCTGCACATTTTTTTGCTGTATTGATAGAGTACTCTTTGAATCTTACCAAATCAATTTCTTGTCCACACGATATAATTTGAAGAATAGCGTGCATCCTCATTAATAAATCTTTATCTACTCCAATTAATTCAGATACACGTTCGGTTTGTTGAAAAAAGGCTCGACCAACATTTCCAGTATTTGTTGTTCTAGAGCCTTGTTTCACAATGTCAACAGACAATTGTAGTTCAGTCTTCAAAGATTTTTGAATTTCTGTTTTTCTAGCTTTCTTCAATTCTTTATCATTTCCCCTTGCTGTTCCCTTTTTAAAATCTAAATTGTACGCAATATGCAGGACATATTCCATAAAACGTATCCAGCTGTGTAGAACAGGGAAACCTAACTTATAAAATTTTTCCTTACTTGGGAGACTCAATACCATTGCAATGTTGTTCATATTACTTGGAATAGCACCACAAATATTGCAGCTAGCAGATGATCTCTGATCTGTTATAGCGTTACACGCTTTACCATCAAGCATTGTGCACTTCATATCAAATTTGATATCAAAAGACATATCCTTGAAATCCAAACAGAAAGTTTCTATTTTATCTAAAATTTTACTATAATATCTGTAGTTTTCTTCTATCAATTTATTAGTTTCTTTAATAAATTGAAAATTAATTGGGCGGCAATATAAAGTACCGAATTAGGTTTTTTATTAGTTTATAGAATTTTATCACCAACTCTCAACTGTAGTGGTACAAAACATGTAATAAATACAGCTTCATCAGAAGAATCTGCCATGATATCATCATCTCTCTGTATTGAATTATTAAAAGAACCATTGGTTTCTGAGGTCCATCGTTGTCTCGTAGTTTGCTGTCCAGAAGCTCCGTCCATGCCCCATTTGCCTAGAAATGTCAATTTTTTTTCCTGCAAATTTTGAACTTCTGTTTCGTCTACAATTGTCAGAATTCTTCGAACCGTACATTCTAACAGAGAAATCAAGTCCACGTTTGCTCCTAAATCAGTGATTTCAATGTTGTCAGGATAGCAATCTTGCTTAGCTCTAGCTATTTCATAGTAAGGAGGATACAGCTTACTTCCAAACATTTTTAAATTGTGAGCTCTTATTTTTGTGTAAGTCTGCTTTGAAAATCGTCCATCCATAAACATAGCCAATACTTCATTTCTTTCGTGTTCACTTAAATTACTCTTCTCGGCCTCTGCTTCTGATTCACTTTCCGCAGAAAATTCTTTTTGTTTTATTGCTAAAGCCATACGCAATTCCTCATAAGTATGCTTTGAGGCCAGTTCTTTTGCACGTCTAATCTTAGTTTTATCAGAGCCTTCTTCAAAAGATAAACGTGGTCTACCTACTCTTCCTTCAATAATTAAACCATCTGTAGACTCATTTAGTTTTCGATTTTGTGATAGATTCGGATTCGTAGATTCAAGTTCTTCAAAGTTTATTATAAAATCTTTTTGTAAAAAGACTGTGTATCTAGATTTAAATGTATGTATCTTACGGGAAACACTCTTCCATGTTTTTGTAAACTGGGTCAGAAAAATTGTTACTATTTGTCTTCTGAGATATTTCTCTTCAACTTCAGTAAATTCATAAATCGACTTCAATCTTTGTACGAGCAAATCAGGTTTTTCAGCTTTATTTGCATAATTATTCTCCCACAAAATTTGGCATAAATATGAGTATTTGACTTCGAAAGGCATGGTATAAGTATTCGTAGTTACAAAGATTTTCTGAAAGGAGATCGTAGGTATGTAATTAACTGAATTGATTGTCGTAAGTATGAAATCCGTTAAAACTTACATGTATCTGTCAGGACGTATAATTTGCGATGTAATGCTCTTTCTCGTGTTACGGATGTCAAATGACTGCGCGGATTGTCGGGACGAACAGAGTTATAAACAAATAACAATGTATACATAAACCGAAAATTAGTTGAAGTTCTTGTTATTGGCTAGCTCGTCAAGTACACTACAATATGAGTCATCGAGAAATTCTGTGTCTGTATTAGAATTGATTCCGTTATTTTGTTCCTTGATGTGTAGCATTTCTGATATAAGTCTCTTAAAATTAAAAATTAAAATTAAAAAAATTAAAAAAATTAAAAACGCATAAAATCACATTACTGTTACCTTGACGCGGTTAAGGGGCTTATATCTTTTAATATTAAAAACGATAACCAAAGACAGTCAATCAAAAAAGAAAATTACTATTATCATTAAACAAAAACTCAGAGAAAATTATACAAATATATATTTATTGTGTAATACTAAATAAAAGATATTATAACAAAATAATCAACCTTTATTATTAACAATTTAGATCCACAAGGTGTTACTTCGAAGGCTTTTACTATTTTTTCTATGTAATTTCATCTGCAGAATGATTTTGAAATAAATATTCATAAAAAATATTATTTTCAGATAATTTGTTTAAATAAATTTGTTTAAACAAATTAATTTTGCAATTCTGAGATTGAATTCGTAATCAGCTATCAAAAATCATGAAAATTATATTCATTTCGCTTGATAATCTTCCGTTAATTTCTTTAAATAAAGATATAGAAGATATTATACTTTAAGTTAAAAAAATAATTGTAAATTATTATTAACAATTTGGATCTAAAAAATATTACTTTGAAAGCCTACTATGTTTTTTCTATGTAATTGTATCCACAGATTTTTAAATAAAAATTTATAAAACATCTTACTTTGAGATAATTTGTTTAAACAAATTAATTTTGAAATTTAAAGCTTGAATTTGTTATCAGCGACTTGAAACATAGTTAAAATGATATCCATCTCGGTTAAACTATACCCTAGAAGCTTGTGTCTATGAAGGGATTACCGTTTGTTGCATGAATTTCATATTTACTGGATTGCACTCTATGTTTAACAATTTTCGTTGTGCGACAAATATATTTCCGCAGTACTGCATTAATGCACAAGTCTTCCTGAGCATTTAAAAAAAAAAATCAACGGGATATCTTAAAAATTGTGCTGTCACAAGAATTTTGTCCAAAAACAGCACGGAATTTCCCACTGTGCGCCGCATTTTTCTGCCAGATTCTTTCGTTTCGTGTCAAAACGCGTCGAATGAGCATAATTTTATTGATATTCGAGGTGCAGCGCGTATTCTAAATAATTACCAATTGTGCGAGAGAGAAAGATAGTGGAGCCTAATCGTCCGCAACGCGCATACGCAGATATCGATAACCATATAGCAGACGATGTATGGCGCATGCGCATTGTGGACGATTAGGCTCCACTACTTTTCTCTCTCGCATAATTAACGTTTCTCTCTCGCACGATGTCGGACACAGACTCGATGCTCAATGCCTTTTCCAGTTATATATGTTCTATTCTAATAGACGTAGTTCTACGTTGTGCGGCACAGTTGTTACTGTGCCTGTTTTATTTTTTTTTGTTCATAAATTTTTGTCTATAAGAAAATTTTTAATTTATTAACATATAATGAATTGGTTAATTTGCATATTTGTGTTTCTTTTCTTTAATTTAAAAAATTCTTAAGTTATATATAAGCAAAATAATATCCTCCTTTCTTTTTTTTTTTTTATTTGCGTTGGAGGGGAAAATCTTTGTTAGGCCCCTCTAAAAGTGACAATCTTCTAATTCTTGCCAAGGCAATTACCTTCCGATTTTTTCTTCTAGACTGACAAGACATTCTGGAGGACGGACAAGACATTTCCGTACTCCTGGATGTGTGGGATTCAATGGGGGTACATCGGATAAGATACTACCATCCATCGCCTACCCACTAAAAACCCCTCCATTTTCTTATCCTTACCTTTCATATAAATTTTTTTTATATTTTTTAATTTATTTATTTTTTCTCTACTTTTAAAAAACTAATTTAATTCTCTTTCTTTTAAGTTATTTTACTTTCAAATTTATATAATTAATTATGTTTACTTACCTTTACTTTTCCATTCCAATCCTTACGATGTACCATCTTTGTCATTGCCCTTTTTTAATATTACCTTTAATTTCCATTATCATTATATTCAGTTATTATCATTATTGGTTTGTGATATGAGAAATAACTGATACATCTTTTGCATTTTAAATTTTCAATGTGTCTTGTGAACACCATATCAATACATGAGCCACCCAGTGTTGTTGATGATTTGTCAGATGTAAGATGCATTCCAAACTCGTTGGTCATAAACTCTAAGAACTTTTCGTTTTCATGCTTGATTACGTCCAAGTTAAAATCTCCGGATAGTGTACGATGGGTATATCTTTATATCCCTCATTTTCCATTAAAGTTTTATTTTTACCTTTGTTTGTCCTGTATGTATGTAATTTAAAACGTATGAATTTTTTTATGTTCTCCATGGAGGTGTTTGGATTTATGTAAACTCCCAACATTAAACATTTCTTTTTGCCAAATATGGCTTCAGTTGCGCATATATCATCATATTTGTCTACATCTTCTAATTGTCTCTCATATTCGTCTTCCATTCTGTTTAGAATATAAGATGTCGCTTTTGTACCTGCTTTGTTCCTTTCGTATATGCAAACACCTCCTGCTTTTACATCTTTTCGTTTGTACTGTGTTATTCTTTTAAATCCTTCGATATTTACTTCTTCTTTTTTATTCAACCATGTTTCATTCAAAAATAACAAATCGATATTCTGTACTATATTATCTGATTCCAAGTCTGCACGATGTGCTCTCAGGCTTTGTACATTGTAACACATTAACGAATTGTTTGCTTTTAAAAAAATGAACGGGGATTGTTTCGCCCCGGAGGCAAGATTTGTTAAATTAAGCGAGTTTACTCGAAGAACCAGAGGGGGGTAGTTAAGATCCCCTCATGACTAATGATAACGCGAAAGATGCGCATGCAGTAAGATTGTAAAGCAAAAAGCGACTCACCGGGATGCGCCGGTCGCCTTGGCTCCGTCGGGCTTCGTCCTGTCCGGGCCTCGTGGCCGCTCAGGTGTCCTCGTCTGATTCCGCATGCAAAACACAAAGCAAGGCAGGCACGTGCAATCAAGCAAAAGCAAAGCAGTAGCTAGCGTAGGCAGGAAGTCGTGATCATGCGGCCGGCGCTTCTCCAGATCCCTTGTGTGTGTGTGTGTGTGTGTGTGCCGCAAGGCAGCTTGCCGAAAAGTGTACGTGCCGTAGGACGGCTTAACCACGAATGCTGATGAGAGGTGTGTCCTCTCCGAATATACTTGACGATGAGTGTCTATCCTCTCCGCGGTCCTGCAATGTGCCGCGAGCGAGTAATCGTTCCCTTTTTGGGGGGAGCGGATGCCGTCGGCGGATGGGCGATGGCAGCACCGATAGGTGAGTTGTAGGGAGCAGCATATCTGCTTCCCTGCCGATTGGTCAGCCCCCTCTCCAGCGTCAGCAAGAGGGGTTGAGAGTTACGAGGTTGGCAGAATTGATTGAGGAGACCGTTAGATTTGTACGGAGACTCGTGGCTGTTGCGTCGTACTCACTAAAGTATTATTATACCACCCGTAATCGAGTGTATAATTATTCCTCGATTCCTCTCATCATTGGATCGGCAGTGGGCCGACGCCCGGAGGAATAATCAACCTCTTGTGGTACTGAATTCCCACATTGGTGACCTCGACTAAAAAACACGCAACGGTTCCTGCATAAGACGCTACCGGAACCCCGAGCCAGAGTTAAACCCTTGTGCAGACCAGCTTTCCCCGAGGAACGGACGCAGAAGTCGCGGATTGAATCACCCGCAGCAGCAGGTTGCACCTTGGTGCCCGCGTCCCTGGCTGTTGCCTGCCTATATTACGGTCAGCCAGCATCGCCGCGCCGAAACGATATTCGGGCGGCCATTTTTGCCGCGCTTTTTGCACAAGGCACGAGACGGGCACGTGAACCCCCACCGGCGCCTGGGTGGCTACTGCGGTGTTACCGCCTTACCACGACCATTCCCTGGTATACAACCGGCCTCTCTACGCCGTCGTCGTTACCTCCTTACCACAATCATCTCCTGGGCCCGTATTCCGTTCCTGCCTACCGTCAACTGTCGGTTCGATAAGTGTCGTTGCGCAGGTTTTTTATATCGTGTAAAAGCTGCGCAACGACACCGACAATTGTCGGTAAGCGGATTTTAGCGGAACAGAATACGGCCCCTGGTATGCGACCGGCCCTCCCCCGCCGTCGCCGAATCTGCTGTAATTGCGTGAAGCCAACGTCACCGGCGCCTTGGATTCCATCGTCGTTGAGACATTAAATGCGTGAAGCCAACGTCTCCGGCGCCTTGGGTCACAGCGTCACCGGGGCCTTGGATTCTTTCCTTCGTCCGCCAGAATACAGTAATTTAGAAGTAGGATAGTAACCCATTGCGCACCGTCATTTCCCAACGCTCGTGTCGTGCAACGCTCGTGTCGTTTATGTCGTTTAACGCTCGTGTCGTGTAACGCTCGTTCCGGTTATCGCTCTCGTGGTGTAATATCTTACAGTAAGAAAAACTTATAAATTAAGTTAAGCAAATTTTAAACAATGTCGGACGCAGCTCTTACAGCCGCCCAAGCCCGCGCGGAAGCAGCGGAAAACTAGCTCGCGCAATCACAAGCCCAGCTCGCACAATTACGAGCTCAGCTAAACGCTCAAGGCCCCGATACAGCCACCTCTGACGCGAGTGATAATACCAATCAAATTCCGCATATGGATAATTACAAAGTTCCCAAGCTCCCCCCGTTTTCACTACTCGATCCAGCATTGTGGTTCATCCAGGCCGAGGTTTCCATGAGAAATTCGCGAATTATCGTAGAATCCACCAAAGCCGATACCGTCCTCGCTGCACTGGATGTCGAAGTATTGGATTGCGTTAGAGACATCATTACTTCGGACCCTCCCCCAGCGGATATTTATAAACAGGTTAAGGCTCGAATTATCATATGCACCTTCGGACGAAACAAAATTGCGAAAACTTTTAAGGGGACAAGTCGGGACCGACGGAAAACCTTCGTTAATCCTCAGCCGATTGCGCGGTCTTAATAACGGGAAGATAGATGATAGTGTAATAAGATCAATTTTCCTTGACCAACTACCACGCGAACACCGCGCCGTTCTTGTGGCCACGGGAGCCACCGACTTCAACCGACTAGCCGAGGCCGCTGACCGAATGGCTGAGAGCGCCGTCGGAGGCGAATACGCTTCCGCCGTGACCAAGAGGAACACACCCCCTCCCGCAAAGACCGAGATTCAACAACTCATCGAAAGAATCGAAAAGCTGGAAAAGTCACGAAATTCGCGTTCGCGTTCGCGATCCAACTCCTGCAGGCGTAGGACCTCAACCTCGTCAAACAGGGCGATCACACCCGCGCTCTGTCCGGCTCATACCAAATACCCGGATAATCCGACTTCGTGTCGAACGTGGTGCTCAAAATATGAGGCGTGGAAAAGTACAAAAAACTAAGCCCGCCTCCCCGTTCGGAGACGGTCGGCAAGGGCCATTAAACTTTTAACCGTCTCCATGTCCGTGATCGCACTAGTGGCCAAATGTTTCTTGTTGATACAGGCGCGGACATTTCCCTGGTACCCGCCATTAATGGGATCAAGGGAAAACCCTCCGAATTAAAGCTCTTCGCGGCAAACGATACGCGTATCGACACGTTTGGGGAATCACTCCGCGAGCTTGACCTCGGTTTAAGACGGCCAATTCGATGGGATTTTTGCATTGCTGCAGTTCCGTACCCCATCATTGGCGCCGACCTACTATCGCATTACGGGTTAATAGTAGATTTAAAACGACGTCTTATAGATTCCACTACTAAGTTATATACCCTCGCAATTAAAAAACCGGGCCCTGTGCATTCGATCAATACGGTAAATCCCTCTTCTGAGTTCTCTAAAATATTCTCTAAAATACTCACCGAGTTTCCGCAAATAACAGGAGCTCTTCCCCTCGCCCCGCCGTCCAATTGCGATGTGTTTCATCATATCATCACCATCGGCCCTCCAGTCGCTGCGCGCGCTAGGCGTCTTCCTCCTGATAAACTTAAGGCCGCAAAGGCCGAGATCAGAGCTTTAGTCGAAGCAGGCATTTGCCGCCCCTCTAGCAGTCCATGGGCCAGTCCCATTCATTTAGTCCGTAAAAAAGACGGCACCTGGCGGGTGTGCGGCGATTACCGCGGTGTAAACGCAATCACGCGACTTGATAGATACCCCACCCCCCATCTGCATGACTGCTCCGTCAATCTACACGGTAAAACAATTTTTTTATCACTCGACTTATATAATCAAATTCCAATGGCCCCCGAGGACATTGAGAAAACAGCTATCATAAACCCTTTCGGGTTATTCGAATACTTATTTATGACCTTTGGTCTTCATAATGCCGGTCAATCCTTTCAACGATATATAAATCGCGCCTTAGGCGATCTAGATTTTGTTTTCATTTATATGGATGATATCTTAATTGCTTCCTCTTCTCCAGAAGAACATGCTAAACATTTACGCATTGTATTTCAAAGGCTAAAAGAGTTTCACCTCCGCCTTAATGTTGAAAAATGCGTATTCGGCGCACATGAACTAAAGTTTCTCGGGTATATAATAAATGGTAAAGGAATCAGCCCCATCCCTGAAAAAGTTGAGGCGATTACCAAATTTCCTAGACCCAAAACCATCGCCGACCTACGCCGTTTCCTCGGCATGATAAATTTTTACCGTCGCAACATCCCTCGCGCGGCAGAAGCTCAAGCACCACTAAATTCATTACTAGTCGACTCGCGTAAAAACGATAAGCGTGTAATCGTATGGTCTGACGAATTAATCGAAGCGTTTGAAAAGACCAAAAACGGCCTCGCTAACGCTGCAATGCTGGTGCATCCTCATATTGGCGCGGAACTCCGTATAGTCGCGGATGCCTCCGATTTTGCCATGGGGGCAGTTCTTGAACAGAAAAAACGGGATACTTGGGAGCCCCTAGCATTTTTTCGCATAAACTCTCCCCCGCGCAAACTCGGTATAGCGCTTATGACCGAGAGCTTACGGCAATCTTTGAAGCCGTTAATTACTTTCGTCATTTTGTAGAAGGACGCGAATTTAAAATTTTGACCGACCATAAACCTCTCATGTACGCGTTTATGCAACGGTCTGACAAGGCGTCCCCGCAACAACTACGCCAATTGTCATATATCGCGCAGTTCACAACGCATATTGAACATGTCGCTGGTTCACAAAATGTTGTCGCGGATTCGCTTTCGCGGATCGATTACCTGCGTTTGCCGGTTGAATTCAATCTCAATGAGCTCGCCGAGCTGCAAAAGAGCGACGAGCAACTCAAGTTGATTGCTAACGCCCCCGATCATCCTTTAAAATTAAAGAAAATTCAGTGGGGCCCAGATCACACAACGGTATATTGCGAAATCTCGGGCGAAGCTATCCGGCCATATATTCCCGATAGTCTCCGCGTTAGAGTATTTCAAATGTTTCACAACCCTGCCCATCCTAGTGGCAAAATTACGGATCGCACTATCCGACAGCGTTATGTCTGGCCTGACATGCACCGCGATATCGCTAAATGGTGTAAAAACTGTATCGAATGCCAACAAGCAAAAATCTCTCGTCATGTAAAACTAATTCCTGAGCACTTTGTTGCTCCCGACGGGCGATTTGACCAGGTGCATATTGACATTATCGGCCCATTACCTCCTTCTGAGGGTTACTCTTATTTGTCTGGGAGAGGTTCACTGGCGCACAGTACAATTGCGCACGTTGCAATTGCACACAGTACTATTGGACACATAAAGTCGCGCACCGTACAATCGCGCACAGTTCGTTTGGACACATTTCATTGGCGCACAGTACAATTGGACACCGTTGCTTTTGGACACAACACATATTATTAACTTATTTAAATAAATAAACGTATGTTGCATTGGACACGGTTTTTGTAGTACAATCGCGCACCGTACAATTGCGCACCGTACAATCGCGCACCGTACAATCGCGCACCGTACAATCGCGCACCGTTCAATCGCGCACCGTATGTACAATCGCGCACCGTACAA
Source organism: Temnothorax longispinosus (assembly GCF_030848805.1). Taxonomy (NCBI): domain Eukaryota; kingdom Metazoa; phylum Arthropoda; class Insecta; order Hymenoptera; family Formicidae; genus Temnothorax; species Temnothorax longispinosus. Next base: position 9,274,064 of record NC_092365.1, on the reverse strand, counting down.
TCGCGCACCGTTTAATCGTGCACCGTATGTACAATTGCGCACCATACAATCGCGCACCGTTCAATCGCGCACCGTATGTACAATCGCGCACCGTACAATCGCGCACCGTACAATCGCGCACCGTACAATCGCGCACCGTACAATCGCGCACCGTACAATTGCGCACCGTACAATCGCGCACCGTTCAATCGCGCACCGTATGTACAATTGCGCACCGTACAATTGCGCACCGTACAATTGCGCAAATACGGTGCGCGATTGTACGGTGCGCGATTGTACATACGGTGCGCAATTGAACGGTGCGCGATTGTACGGTGCGCAATTGTACAATGCGCGATTGTACGGTGCGCGATTGTACGGTGCGCGATTGTACGGCAAAAAACGTGTCCAATGCAACATACGTTTATTTATTTAAATAAGTTAATAATATGTGTTGTGTCCAAAAGCAACGGTGTCCAATTGTACTGTGTGCCAATGAAATGTGTCCAAACGAACTGTGCGCGATTGTACGGTGCGCAACTTTATGTGTCCAATAGTACTGTGTGCAATTGCAACGTGCGCAATTGTACTGTGCGCCAGTGAAGGCTTCTCGTTTTTAATCACGGGCAACTTTATGTTGCTTTTTCACGAGTACGTTCTTGGGAATCATTGAAAGTTTATCTTAATAATCAAAGAGAAAATAGATATGTTAAAAATCACGTATAAAAGAAATATATATTTAATTACATGGTAAAATAACATTTTGCTAAACAAGTGCAAATAATCATTTCCATATATTTTTGGCTGCTGAGCACAAATTGGTTATCCAAATTTTTCTATTACATTTCAATAAAAAAAAAGGGATATAATGAGCTAGAAAGGATAATTTTTAGAGATTTTATGATGTTGTAGGTTTGCTAGAAAATTTTAAATTTTATTATTTTAAATTTTATTATATCATGCAAAAGTACTTATAAATTTCAAGTTCTTAAATAAATTTTATTTTATTTTAGTAATAAGTAATAAATTATTCAATATAATTATACATTTTTGAGATATTACTATTAAAAAATTGGTTAGCATCAATATTACTGTGTTAACAAAAATAAAAGTTATTAAATTGTGTTGTAATGTCAAATTTGATAAATCCCTCTCTAAAAATGGCATGTTAACTGAGTGAATTTTATTTGTATCGAAGAATCGAGGCCTCTTTTCCGCGATGCTGATTAATTGTCTCGAATTTGGCATCGCGGCGTGTTTCACTCTTGTGTCGCTTCTGTGGCTGTCAATTTCATGTAATGAAAAAGCTAAATGGCGCGCGCGTAGCGCGCGCTTGTAGTGTTCTAGTCCTCTTTTAAAAAGGGCATGTCGTAGGTATTGTTGTCACTTTTCCGCGATGCCGATTGGTTCTCTTGCTGCGCTTACTTCATTTGCAGCTGTCATTGTATATTTTGACAGTTGTGTGTATCAAGGGTTAATAGTGTAATAGTAATAGCATAATGTTAAAGCTAAATAGCGCGCGCGAAGCGCGCGTCTGTCGTGTCTAGTTAAATAAAATTTAAATACTATTCTTTTTAAATTTAACACATCTTTGAGATGCTGTGATGTAATTGTGTCCGAAATTATTTATCGGGAATTATTATTAGGAGGGTGACCCACCAAGCTTCTTGTGGAAACTGGGCTACTGGTGGTAAACAAACCAAAGGACAACGAAATTAACACATGAAAATAGGCACATGAAATGTCCGCGGCCTGCTACAACCAGGAAAGCGGGAGACAGTGGAATCTGAAATGCAAAGATGCGGAGTGGAAGTACTGGGTCTGAGTAAAACGGATCTCAGAGATAGTAGACACTTTGAAACTGAAAATGGAAACATGATATTCCTTGCTGGTAACGGTGAAAAGAGCAGCAATGGAGTTGGGTTCATTGTTGCAAAAACTGTGAAAAACTGTGTACTGGGCTATGAGGCGATTGGTGACAGAATAATCAGGATTAGAATTAGTGTCCGCCCGCACAACCTAAACATCATCCAAGTATATGCGCCTACAGTCGAGTGTACGGAGGAAGAAATCTCTGAATTCTACGCAAAGCTTGAGACAACCTGCCGTATGGGACCGAGAAAGGAGACCACCGTGCTGCTGGGCGACTTTAATGCGAAGGTGGGAAAAACTACGGACGATACACACCTTAGCCAAACAGTAGGGAAGTACGGTCTGGGGGTCCGCAATGAGAGAGGAAAATTGCTCCTGCAATTCTGCATAAGTAATCAATTTACCATCATGAATACTTGGTTCAAGACACACCTACGGCGGTTGTATACGTGGACGTCACCAGGAGGTACATACCGAAACGAAATTGACTACGTGTTAATTAACACCAGATGGCGCTCATCCATTACTAATACCAAGACATTACCCGGGGCGGATTACAGAAGCGACCATCAGTTGCGGAGTTTAAAGGCCAGCTCAAAGTCGTCCATAAAGCTAGTAACAACAGGGCACTACACATGCATGCTGATGTAATGCCGCAATTCAAGCGGGACATGGGGACTAGGCTTCTAGGAATGGAGACGGATTTATCGGAGTCAGTCAATGATATGTGGGTCAGGCTGAAAACAGTCGTCGTGGACTCAGCGGAGGCCATTGTAAAACAACGCCGAGGTCCACACAGTAGACCTGACTGGATGAGCCAGGAGACCTGGTCCGCCGTCCTACACCGCAGGACCTTAAAAGGATAAAAGGGTAGTATAGGAAGGCCGGTTCGAGACCATGGTGCTCCGCGCGGAGGTGCGGGGCGAGGGAATTTCGGCGGCAAGAGGATTTTAGCGAGGAGGGGAGCCATCACGCGGGTACAAAGGCGAGCTTTAGGTTATAATTATGGCGAAGACCATTTTTTCTAGGTCTGCGTTCCAAAAAAATCAACAAAAAACCATATTTTACGTGACTTAAACTATACATTTTTAGTTTAATTCTGGAAGAGGTTCTTTCAAGATTGCAGCCAGATCTTTGTTTTTTTTTTTTAAATATATCATTAGACTCGTGAAAATGTCAATAAATTAATTAAACTTATCAACGCGGTTATTGCGATAAATATTACCACATGCCTCGGTAGTCGAATTGGTACGACGCCCTTCACGGAATGAGGAAGGTTCCAGGTTCGAATCCTGGCTGAGGTAATATTTTTCGCAATAATTTCTTTACAATTTTAAATAATTTAATCGTATAGATTTAATTCCGGGGAGGGAAGGGTATTAATGTTCCAACGATAGCTGTGTTTTAAGTCCGACAAATAATCGGCGCGCAGTTTATTAAGTTGGAATATATGTATATACGTATATACATTGTAATTCGCTACTTCTATAACTATTAATTCTCTAGTTGCGCACCACGTACCGCGCTTGACTCGTATCGCTGTCTTTTAATTAATTTATTTGTTTTTTTTTACGTGTGGTGTGTTGAGCTACATTCGTCCACGTAGCTGCTCAGCGTTTGATTGGCTCTCCCCTACCTAAGGTGTCCAGCGTCATTTTGGCGGAAGCACGTGGTAGACGACGCTAAACTCAAAAAAGGTTAGGATGCTGAGATGTCGAAGATAGAAAGCGGAATTTTCAAGAGCGTCTTGCCACGAGAGGGAGGGAGGGAAGGGAGTAAAGACAGAAACAGTTAGGGTGAGCGCTGAGACGTGACGCAATCCAACCCTGTTTTTTGTATCAAAGAGTTTCTTATGATTTGTGCCTGGTCACAGAATTTACGAAATAATCAAATACGGTTGGTTTCACAAAGTTTTGCCTACGTGAGACTTATTTCCTGGGGAAATGATGGTGGAAAACAGTAACGAACAAATTCTTTGTTTTTGCGCCGATGCACATTCGTCCGATAATTTGTTAAGAAAGAGCAAATGTTATGGAGGATTCACACAGAGTCCGGCGTCCGACGTACGACGTCCGATATCCAATAGGGGAGCTCGATTTCTGGAGAGTGTATCACGTGACATTTTCATCGTACGATGCTGCTCGTCGTACGAAATGTTTGTCAAGTTTTTCGTACGACGTACGACACACTTATAAAGAAGCACGTCATGTAGTTTATCAGAAGAAAAAGAGAAAGAAGGATCAAGAAGAATTGAGCAAGGGGTCCCCCGGAGGCGAAAATCCCCTCACGACTAATTGTAAAGCAAAAGAGCAAGATGTGCACGTGCAACGAATGGCGAAAAGCAAAAAGTAACTCACCGTAGTTTGCCGGTCGTCCCCTACCGTCCACCGATTCTCGTTCGGTCCGTGGCCCCTTCGTGGATAGCGTAGATAGCGAAAGCAGGCACGCGAGAGCAGGCACACGCAAGTAGGCAAGCGAGCAAGCAGGCGAGGCATGCGAGAGATCGGCGAACATGCGGTTGGTTTTTTTTCGTAGGTTTTTGATCCGTGCTTCACGACTGCGTAGCGATGAGTTCTTCACGACAGCGTGACGATGAGTGCCCGCGGCCCTGAAACATGCCGCGGGCGAGTAGGTGCTCCTCTTTTTTTGGGGGGGTAATGGGTGCCGTTGGTGGATGGGCGATGGCAGCACCAATAGGTGAGTCGCATAGATTTTTACCACCGACGTTTCGCGCAAGAGTAACGAAAAGAACAAGTACGACTAATCTAACTACTAATCTAGTTATGTACAGCTACAACTATATACACGGCGATACGCCAAACAAGAATATTAAGAAGAATTTTGATTACATAATGAATGACAATATGGTAATTAATAAAGCTTAATATAAAATGTATTTAAATGTATTCTAGGTTATGTATGTTTTATCATTTTTTTTACATTTATATTATTTAATAAATTAGTGTATATAACATTTAATTTTAGTACAACACATTTTAGTACAAGCTTTGCGTAGATTGTGGCTTATATGTAATGAAAGATGATCATGTGTGTGAATTGTTGGATGCAAACTCTGATAAAGATTCAAATTTGATGACATCACCAATTGAAGAAACTCCTCTGTTTAATGAAGTCTACAATAGAGAAGAATTAATTAATGAAGTCTTTAAGCGGGCACCATTGTGGAACAGTACTTTACCATATGAAAAACGAGGTCCAACTGTGACTAAATTTTTATGGTCAGAGATTTATGAAATATTAAGTAACTTGTTCAATTTTTGTAGAAAAGAAGGAAAATATATATTTTTCTAATCAATAAACAAAAGGAAAAGCCATTTACGGTCCAAGCTTGGACCTTAAGTAGCTTAATAATATTTTTATATTATACGCGTATTTTCCAACATATTAATTTAATAAATACTCGTATAATATGGAAACATTATTAAGCTACCTAAGATCTAAGCTTGGACCGTAAATGGGTCTTTCCTTTGTCTATTGATTGCATATCTTAACGGACTTTATATATATTAATTAGAAATTTTTATATTTTTAGAATTGCTATATATGGATATTATGTCTTTTTTCTTTTTTTAAGATTTACATCCAGGTACTGCGAATACTAAGTGGCGTAATTTACGAGATACTTACGTCAGGAAATTAAGCGAACAGCAAAAGTATATTCCAAGTAGAAGCGGTGCTGAAGCTAAGGTTAAACCAGTATTATGCCCATATTTTGAATTGCTAGGATTTTTTAGACCAACAGTAACGCGTAGAAAGTTCGTAAATAATATTATTATATGATAGTCTTTAAGTAAGATGTTTAAATTAATTAATTTTCAGGACATTCAGTAACATACAACCACTTGCATCTTGCAGTACTAATAGTGATAAACATTATATCGAGCAACAAAATGTTGATTATTCTAATCAACGTAGATCGGTAACATCAGATTATTCACCAACACAACAAAAGAAAAAACCGTCCATAAAGAGAGAAAAATCTGAAATATTAAAAAATATACAGATACCGAATAGCAGCTGCAAGAATACAGGTACGACAAATTTTCAAATGAATGTTTTAACTTGTTCGGGCGCGGAGCAGATTTTCACGCTGAACTGAGGTTGCCGGGATCGTTCAGAGAGAACGAGAGGGATAACAGGCGGAAGCGAGACAGTGCATAGGCGTAATGAAGCAAGGAGCGAGGAGCGAGGGAGTCCAGATTCAGATCTGGCTGACGCACACTCGTAGGGCAAATAATGCACCGTTTTAGAATTTTGATTACTCCAGTGGCACCGTATATTTGTAATTAACAGGTGGTGGCGATTACAACGTTCCCGCGACACTTGCTTCGATTTCACGCAGGATAGCCGAGACTGACTTCGATCGATCGTATGCGATTTCGGCGCAGAGAGTGATCTCTTAAGACGTACAGACCAGACTGAGCCCGCTGGCTCCGACTTCCAACACGAGGGAAAACGGCGCGATGCCCTTGTTGGGTGTTGATTCCGCGATCGCACGTGTCACGCTCCGCAAACGTGTCAAGATGAACGGGACCACGCAGCCAGCACGACAATATACATAAACGAGACGCGTTGTCGAACAATAATATGTATTTAGGCGAAACGCTTGAATAAGAAAACATAAATTTGACTCGAAGTTGTTACACGCTACTTATAACATAAAACTAGAATTATTGAACATCTGATAATAAATTATAAATTTGTTAGTCAATCCTGAACATACCGCCCGCCTCGAAACTATCGTTTCGAAAGGTTTGCTGATCTTGAAAGGAGCAAGGCCTCCTCATGTAGCGGCCAGAGATGGTCGACCATAAAGAAGAGTCGAAGGAAGGATAGGCGAGGCGATCGATATGTCACTTACATATGTTATGAATTGAACTTGACGCATTGAATATAAATTTGAAACAATCGTTCCGAATTGTCTAGTCTTCAACATACCGCCCGCCTCGAGACCCTCGGTTCCATATACGGTTTACAATGAGGAGAGAGGCGTTCGAGGCGAACAGTATGTCAAATCACAATTACATTTGATTATCGCTGTGTTCGAGATCGATTGGTATTAAACAGAGCTTTCCTATCGGGCGCTTGTACTCGGAAGACGCGGTTTTTACAGTTACAACTCGAACTAAGCCATCCTGGCCCGCGTGACAATGAGTTATGCGTCCTAACTCCCATTTGCAAGGCGGAAGCGCAGGATTCTGAATCAATACCAAACGGCCCACGCGAACACCGTCAGTGACAACCCGACGCCACTTCGCTCTTTGTTGTAGCGTGTTGACATAATCGGTTTGCCAACTTTTCCAGAAACGCTCGGTAAGTTGTCGCACTAGCTGCCAGCGCGACAGGCGATTTTCCTTAACGTTAAGGAGTGAGGGCTCAGGACTAGCAGTGAGGGCGGATCCTATTAAAAAATGGCCGGGAGTGAGCGGCTCACAATCGTCGGCGGAGTCCGTGAGGGGAGCGAGCGGCCGGGAATTGAGGCAGGCTTCGATATTGCACAAAAGAGTAGAGAACTCTTCAAAGGTCATAGTGTGGGACCCTACAACGCGGCGAAGGTGATGTTTTACACTGCGCACGCCAGCCTCCCATAGGCCGCCGAAGTGGGGAGCGGAGGGAGGTATAAAATGCCACGATACGCGATCCGAAGCAGTCTTATTTAAAAAATTCGGATCCCGGAGAGACGCGCGAAACGCGGTGGTCAGCTCGCGATCTGCTCCGACGAAGGTCGTGCCATTGTCAGAATAAATTGATTCAGGAAGCCCTCGACGAGCGCAAAATCGGGAGTAAGCTCCCAGGAATGCCGGTGTTGAATACCCCTCGACAACTTCCAAATGGATCGCACGGGTGGCCAGGCAAACGAACAGGGCGATGTATGCCTTTCAAGATGCGATTCCGCGGCCGGACATGGCTCTAATTAACACCGGACCGGCGTAGTCTAAACCGCAGTGAAGAAATGCGCGAGTGGGAGGAGAGACGCGCACGTGGGGAAGATTTCCCATAAGCTGGGTGGGCACTATGGCTCTTTCGCGAGTGCAGACAACGCAACGGTGAATAACTGATTTGACGATATTTCGAGCTCGAAGGAGCCAGAAGTCTTGGCGTAACGTGGCCACGGTGAGCTGCGTCCCGGCGTGGAGAGAGCGCAGATGAGCATGCTGCACTATTAACGTAACCAAGGGATGAGAGGCTAATATAATTTGATGTTGCGTTTGAAATCGAATTGGGGCGTTGGCCAGCCGCCCGCCAACGCGAATTATTTCCTCTTCGTCGAGGAAAGGATTGAGTGATAGCAGAGGGCTCTTGGATGAGACTGAACGTTTGTTCAAAAGAGCTGATCGTTCGAGGGGAAAGACTTCCTCTTGTATACGTTTGAGCCAGAATGAGCGCGCGATTCGGCATTCGTCCGCTGAAAGCGCCGACGGGCTCTCTTTGGCAGTGGCGCAAGACCATGAGTGATTGCGTAACCGAGAGATAAAACGGAGAGTGTAGGCTGTGATTCTTATGAGTCTCGGCCACGACGAGTACCGAGACGCGAGATCCCACGGTTCAACAGCTTTACTGAGATGTGAGAGAGTTCGCGGATTCTCTTCCACGGAGGTTTCATGCGACGATAGGTCGACTAGCGGAGGCCACTCGGACAGCGGAAGTCGCAACCACGATGGTCCGTGCCACCATAAATGGTGAGCCGCAATCCGATGGCCGTGAATCCCTCGAGACGCATAGTCAGCAGGATTCTCATCGGTGGGAACGTGTCGCCATGAGGCGGATGGAAGTCGAGTCTGAATCTCGGAAACGCGATTCGATACAAAGGTCTTCCAGTTCGAGGGATGTTGCGCTAACCGAGCGAGTACGACCTTAGCATCCGTCCAACAGTGGCATGGCACATTAGAGAGACGAAGCGACGTTCGAGCAAACTCCATTAATTTGGACAATAAAACGGCAGCCAACAGCTCGAGACGTGGGACACTTAACGACACTTAACGACTTTACTGGAGCAACCTTGGATTTCCCGACTAACAACATGGTGATAATTTCTCCAGCAAAAGAAGTGACGCGAATATAGACGGCGGCAGCGTAGGCTGCTGTGGACGCATCGCAAAACCCGTGAAGTTCACATTGTACCGTATCTGACCCCCGACGTATCCAGCGCTCAAGCTGAAGGCCATCGAGCTCTGTTAAGGACGCTTGTATCGTTTCCCATTGCGTTAAGAGAGGACTCGGGAGAGCCTCATCCCAGTCAAGCTTAAGCTGCCACAATTGTTGCAGAAAGATTTTGGCGGAGATGGTCACTGGCGTTACCCAGTGGATCAAAAAGTTTGGCGATCGTAGAAAGAATCGCCCGCTTGGTCTTTGAGGGAGACGATGGAATTGATACTTGAAACTGAAAAACATCCAGAGAGGGACTCCAGCTGACTCCAAGAATCTTTAATTGTTCATTGATCTGCAACGTTTTACTACATGCTAGCCCGTGATTCTCAATAGCAATATCATCAAGCAACTTTGGCGAATTGCTTGACCATTTCCTCAACTCGAATTGTCCGCGACGTAACAATGCGCACAATTGATCGCGCATCTGGCGCAGGAGAGGGATATCATCGGCGCCGAAAAGGGCGTCGTCGACGAAACGATTGTCTAGAAGAATTGCAACCGCCAATGCAAAGTCACGACCTTCGTCTTCGCAGAGCTGGAGCAGCGTGCGTAACGCCAGATACGGAGCGGAGGCAGTACCGTATGTCACTGTTAATAGTTGATACGCCTTTATGATCGCGTTGTCGTCCATCCACAAGATTCACTGGTAGTCAATATCACGTGGATCCACTTGGATCTGTCGATACATTTTCGCGATATCCGCGGAATACACGTATCTAAACTGGCGCCACCTTAGAAGGACCGCGGCTAAGTCTGTTTGCAATTTCGGGCCGGTCAACAGAGGATCATTAAGGGAAGTGGCGTTTGAACTGGGGCTTGAAGCATTAAAAACGACTCTCAAATGACTAGTTACACTATGGTCCTTTATGACTGCATGATGTGGGATGTAGACGCATTGATCGGAGGAGGGCGCGGAGAGGGGACATTGTCGCATGTGTCCGAGTCGCTCGTACTCTCTCATGAACTCCGTGTATTCCGTCTTCAACTCGACATTATTTGACAGCCGCCGATGCAGGCTTTTTAAGCAACGTTCCGCGATATGATAAGAGTCTCCGATGGCGATCGGAGGGCCCCGTTTGAAGGGGAGGCGCACGACATAGCGGCCATCGGAACAGCGAGAATGAGTATTGAGAAAATGCTCCTCACATTGCTGATCCTCTGGACTCAATGTCGTGAGCCGAGGAACTTCCTCGACCTCCCAAAAGTTTCGAAGCTCCCGATCGAGAGAGAGCGAGCTCGAACAATGCTGAACGGTGATCGTTCGACTTGACGACGGCAGCGTAGACGTCGGACCCGAGAGTACCCATCCGAGAATTGTATTTTGAGCGATGGGCTGGCCGCTGCTTCCCTTACGTACCCCGTCGAGAATGAGCTCACTATATAGATCGGCACCTATAAGGATGTCTATGGGGTCGGAGTTCATAGGATCCGGATCTGCGAGAGTGAGATCGGCGAGATGACTCCATGAATTATAAGGCGATATAGGAGCGGGAGAATAATTTGTGAGCGAGTTTAGTATTGAAGCCATAGTCGTTAAGCCCGGATGTGATCGTCCTATCGGATGGATTTCGATCTGCGCGGCATAGCGACACGTGCCGGCATCGACGCAGCCGACGGCTGAGATTGAAATAGGCATTTTAATGCGACGCACTTTTAAGACTAGAGCAAGTCTTCCCGTTATGAATGTCACCTCGGACCCCTGATCGAGCAGCGCTCGCGCGACACATGAACGACAAGAGGGGGAGCGAATTTCAACTCGCGCAGTGGCTAGCAGAACCGGAGATCGAGCATGAGTGTCTGATTTCGAAAATAAGGCAACCGCCGTTGACGGCGGAGCATCATTCGCGTCCGACTGCGTAGTCGAAGGGACCGAAATAACATTCTCACTTGAATTGAGTGAAGATGAGGCAGCGTCAACGTGGAGCATGGAGTGGTGCTTTTTCTGACACGTTCTACATGCGTATTTGCTCGTACAAGATTGCGCGGCGTGTTTCGAGCTTAAGCAATTTAGACATCGATTAAATCGTTTAACCATCTCCAGACGTTGACTCGGACTCTTCTTCATGAATTGTTGACACTTATTTAAATAATGAGGCGCGTTACATATGGGGCATGAATTAGGAACTGCCGGCGATGCAGTTGCGCTAGTCACCTTTGGCGACCGATTCGTCTTCGAAATATTAAGCGGCGTTAACTCCTCTAGAGCGCGAGCGCGAGACGTTAAGAACCGATCGAGATCCTCGTATGTCGGGATGGTGGGGTCATCCCCGCCTTTCAGCTTCCACGCCTTGCGTGTCGCTGGATCTAACTTTTGTGAAACGCTGTATACGAGGATGTCGCTCAGCATCTCCTCTGGAGACCGCTTCAAATTCTTTAATGAGGCAACAGCGCGATTTGCCTTATCTCGCAGCTCGTTTAGCTCAAATGATGACTCGCGGGAAACGGTCGGAAGGTTATATAATGCGGCAGCATGTACTTCGACGAGACACCGTTTGTTTTCGAATCGAGTCGTTAACGTTTTCCAAGCGACCTTGAAATTGTCCGCGGTAATCGGGATGTTTTTAATTGACTCGAGTGCCCGACCGGAAAGATTCGATGACAAGAAATGCATGCGCGCGAATGCTGACAAATCCTTGTTATCGATAATGAGCGCCGTGAAGCGGTCGCGAAAGCTTTCCCACTCTTCACATTTTCCCGAAAATGTAGGGAGGTTGATCAGCGGCAGATGCGATAACGAGAGGGATGATAAATAATCACGCTGATGTACATGACCTGATGATGAAAGGTCGACTCTCCCGGAGTCGGATGTCCTTGGCGGCTCAATCTCCTCCAGACACTCCACCATGTAGTCCAGCGTACCTTGGTAGATGTCCTCGATTGCATCAAATTGATGGTGCTTGAAGTAGTCAAAGGCAGCTCGGTTGTCCTCAGGGCAGGCTTGCAACAGCTGTGCGTTAACTTGAACGCATTGCGACCACGTCTCCTTAAGGCTGGTTATTCTCGACCGAATCTTTGCGGCGGTGTAGTTATTCTTCCCAATCTTCTTGAAGTTTTCAAGAGATCGAGAGATTGAGTGCAGCAGAGCTTGCTGCTGTACTAAGAGCTCACTCATGATGGCGAGTATGAGAGAGACGAAGTCAGTCAGTGTATGTATGCACTAAGTCCGCACAGATTTCACCTCATCCGGCTCGAAGGACCAACTTTTATGTTCGGGCGCGGAGCAGATTTTCACGCTGAACTGAGGTTGCCGGGATCGTTCAGAGAGAACGAGAGGGATAACAGGCGGAAGCGAGACAGTGCATAGGCGTAATGAAGCAAGGAGCGAGGAGCGAGGGAGTCCAGATTCAGATCTGGCTGACGCACACTCGTAGGGCAAATAATGCACCGTTTTAGAATTTTGATTACTCCAGTGGCACCGTGTATTTGTAATTAACAGGTGGTGGCGATTACAACGTTCCCGCGACACTTGCTTCGATTTCACGCAGGATAGCCGAGACTGACTTCGATCGATCGTATGCGATTTCGGCGCAGAGAGTGATCTCTTAAGACGTACAGACCAGACTGAGCCCGCTGGCTCCGACTTCCAACACGAGGGAAAACGGCGCGATGCCCTTGTTGGGTGTTGATTCCGCGATCGCACGTGTCACGCTCCGCAAACGTGTCAAGATGAACGGGACCACGCAGCCAGCACGACAATATACATAAACGAGACGCGTTGTCGAACAATAATATGTATTTAGGCGAAACGCTTGAATAAGAAAACATAAATTTGACTCGAAGTTGTTACACGCTACTTATAACATAAAACTAGAATTATTGAACATCTGATAATAAATTATAAATTTGTTAGTCAATCCTGAACATAACTTATAAAATCTATGAATATTGTATTCCTAATATTTTCTATACATATATTTCAATTACTTATATACTTATGTATGCATGTATGTGTATATCTGCAAGCAGGAAAGAAACGACGTATAAATACTAACAAAGAGAATGATGACTTATCATTACTTCAGCAATCTGTATTGTCAGAAATAAGAGCGACAGATAAGTCTATAAACGCTACAAAATCTGATCCAGTGATAACTTTTTGTAATTATTTAACAACATAGCTTCGTACATTATCACAGGATGACTTTACAAAATGTCAAAGAAAAATATTATCATTTGTATTTGAACTTTAAGATAAGTGAGAAATATCCGTACATCTAATTATCAAAAATTGAAAAACCAAAAATGAGACTATATGAGTTTATTGTTTATGTTCAAGGTTTGCAAACGTTATTTTTTTATAATTTTACAATTACAATAATTTTAAAAGAGGCAAACGTACAATTATATTACGTAGAGTATATAATGTGGTTAATCTTATGTAACTATGTTTAAATGAACATAGCAAAACTGTATTAAGTTTATTTAACTCAGTTTTTTCATCAAAGCGTACAAAACCCGTATTAAGTTAAAGTTTATATAACTGAGTTCTTTATTTTAAAAGCTTCTGATTCATTGCAAAAATGTTGAATTATGTTGTATTATGTTAACTGATTTGTGTTGCGCCGAGTAAGAATAGAAAACAGGAATGTCAACAGTTGACAAAGTAGATCGCAAGGATGACAGGAACGTAGAACGCAAGGATGAATGGCGCTTAGATCAAGGATGTCTAGCGCGCAGATCACAGGAACGTAGAACGCAAGGATAAATGGCGCGCAGAGCAAGAATGTCTAGCGCGCAGATCACAGGAACGTAGAACGCAAGGATGAATGGAGCGCAGAGCAAGGATGTCTAGCGCGCAGTTGATCTCGTTGAGCTGAGGTTTTTGCAAAGGAATAGCGGTAATCTCAGAAGCGGTGTATCAAACAGTTGGGGGTATCAACAGAGTAACGTAAGTCAACAGTCGCGGTTATCAGATCAGAGTAATGTCGCGGTAATCTCAGAAACAGTGTATCAAAAAACAGTCCGCCGAAATCTCCCATACAGCTTCGAGCTGTTCGTCACAACCGCAATCTCCCACACAGCCTCGTGCTGTTCGTAACCACGCAATCTCCCACACACACAGCCTCGTGCTGTTCGTAACCACGTAATCTCCCACACAGCCTCGTGCTGTTCGTCTCATCGCAATAATCATGCAACGGCTGATCGCAAAGCCATGCGGTAATCTCGCAAATTTGGTGCTGCCCATATGAATTCTGCGGATATCTTGTTCGTAGTGAATCTACTATCTGTTCACAATCTTCTCGACGGCTTACGCAAGGAATCTCGGTGAGAATAGAATTATCATTAACAGTAAACACTAGGGCTGTTACTTTTGACAACTTCGAAGCTTCGAAGCTTCGAAAGAATTCGAAGCTTCGAAGGCAACTTCGAACCTTCGAAGCTTCGAAGTTTGAAGTTAAATTCGAACCTTCGAAGCTTCGCAGTTCGAAGTTAAATTCGAACCTTCGAAGCTTCGAAGTTTCGAACAATATATTTGTGCGAATGTCGAATTCATTTAAAGGACGCTAAAAATATTGTAAAAAAAAAGAATTAGTCAATATATATACTAAAAAAATGTGTAATTATTCCTAAATTACAATCTTGAAATATTATAACATGAATTATTACATATTTAAAATAGAAAAGTTTTAAATAAAAAATTAAGCCGTTCTTATTGAAACATGAAACGAGTTTTCGGAAATATTTCTCGTTCTGAAATTATCAAATAACGCATACTGCGATATTTGTCCTCAATATGTTATAGTTGTTTGAAATATATCTATCACTTAAAAGATTAATATTGCAATTGGTATTTATATATCTATCTTATTTAAAAAAATATATATTTATCAAGAATAGATGTTGAGAGAGAGAGTTATTTATATTTGTTTATCGCAAAATTTGTATGTGTACATATATATAGCGAGAATAGCGCGCGTTGGCTAATGTATAGTTTTTAAGAGTGGAGATCACTTTTAAACTTTCAAAAAATCAATTTTCTTAAAGGTTAAACATTTTATAATATTTTAAAATAAAACGCTTGTTACAATTTGAAACATTTACCAAGTTACAATATTTTATTGCGTCAGAGATTCACTGAAACTTTAATTGCGTGTTTTTCGAAATATTTTCGAAAATTCATCAATTAGGTGTCCAACACATTTTGTTTTTAATCTATATAAAAATTGTTAAGACAATTAACAATTCGTTAACAAAATTATTTTTAAACTAAATATAAAATTAAAAAAAAACTAAAATAAAAACTAAATAAAACTAAATATTTTTTGTCAAAAAAATAAAGTACATGGCTTTATTACTCTAATAAAAATTTGTTTTGAAAAATAAAAACATTTGTCGAAACATTCTCAGAGGCCATGCAGCTCCGTTGTGGCGAAACGATATTGCCCGCAGTTGAAAAAATTCGCTCTGACGCAACGGATGTCGCGGGAATACATAAATATTTCTTCGCCAACAGAGCCAACTGTGGAAATTTCTTTTCATGTGATTTCCACCATTGAAGGGGATCCATATTAATATCAATTTGTGGCTCACAAAGATACAGTTGGATCTGCTGAGCTGCCGAAGTTAAATGCGTGTTTTCGGGCTTTTTAAAAAGATAGTCTAGTACGCTATTTGACAAGCTTTGTGACGATTCGGATCCTGTTGGAATAAGAGATGTTGCTTCTAGTTCAATCAGTTCTCTAATCGCGGTCCGTTGCAACATTGGTTCAGCCTGGAGATCTTTATGACGAGGATCTAAAAATGATGCTTTTTGACGAACTGATATATTTTCCTGTGACTCCATTTGGAAACGAATTGATAACGCCTCTGCTAACGTTTTTGATACGCCTTCAGTTCCACAAGAAAGATGATTAGCGATCACAGTTTGAATTACTGGACGTACCATTGATGCTGGAGCTCCGGATAGTACCGTAGTTGTAATTTCAAGTGGTTTGAGAACTGGTATTAAATTTTCAAACATACTCCATTCATCTTCATTTATTTCTAAATTTTTAGCATGCAAAGGAGTTGTCACGATTCGATCTCCAAGAACAGCTGTGATAGCGCTACGATTCTCTACAAGTCTTTCAGCCATAAGTAAATCTGTATTCCATCGAGTACGAACACTTTAGATTAATTTTCGTTGAGGTAAGCCCTAATTGTTCTTGTTTTTTTGCAAGAGCTTGTGAAGCAATGACGGAATGATGAAAATGGGAAACAATTTTACTTCCTTTAGCAAGCACGATGGAAATATTATCTTCCTTCAACGCATCTCTCACGGCTAAATTTATCGTGTGTGCTGCACAACTAGAGCTGGATCCGACGTTCATCATGCTGTTCACTGCGAGAACAATGTTGCTTGCATTATCATGAACAATGGGTACAATTTTGGTGTCAATTTGCCATTCAGCAGCAACATTTTGTAAGCTGTCAGCTAAATTTTCCGCCGTATGCTTTTCGCTAAGTTCTTGCATACTTAACGTGAATATTTGTGGCTCCCATACGTTATTTACGATGTGAGCATTCACATTCATATAACCTTCTTGAGATCGAGAAGTCCAACAATCCGTGTCCAGAGCAATAAATTTGCACAAATCTAATGTACATTGGATCTTGGTTTTTACTTCATCTTCAAGAGCACGTAAACGGCGTAGTACTGTTTGACTGCATGGGCACTTGTATCCAGGCTCGATTTCTTTCATAAATGTTTGGAAAGCAGGACTAGAAGAAAAACTAAAAGGCAGTCGGTTAAATGCGATTAATTTAACTAGTGCCCGTGTAATCTTCTCGCTGCGTTCCTTGCTAACAGATGTAATCCTACGTGCACGTTTTCGTGGTATAGTGGCCGAATCAGTGGAAGAAGTACTGACGCTTGTATTAGAGAAAGAAGATCCTTCGATTGGGTCATCTGTATCTGTGCTGTATTAAAAATAGTATATTATATACATATACATGTGTGTATAATATATATATATATATATATATATATATATACATAGTGTACATAAAAACGTTAAGTAATTAAATTGAAAACTAAATATTAATACCAATACTCACTGTTCTTTATAATCATGCTGTTGTTTCACATGTTTTTGTGATAGCGTTAAATCATGTACTCTTCTTAAATGCTGTACTAAGGTACTTGTAGAATTATGTGTTCGAAGCACTGTATCACATAATTCGCAAGTTGCTGACTGGCCGTCAGGAGCTTTCAAGCAATATTGCCACACCCAGCTCTTCTGCATTTTCTTAATTTGTGAACTTCTCACACTGCAAACGTATGTCACGATACTGTGATCACGAAATCGCGATACCATATTATTCAGTACGTTTATAATTGTTTACTCGTGTTGTCCTTGCAATGCTACTGCTATACATGTAAATAACAAAACAGTGTTAGCAGGCAAAATTTGAAAAACACGGCAAGGACAACATGAGTAAACAAGCCTTGCCGTGTTTTTCAAATTTTGCCTGCTAACACTGTTTTGTTATTTACATGTATAGCAGTAGCATTGCAAGGACAACACGAGTAAACAATTATAAACGTACTGAATAATATGGTATCGCGATTTCGTGATCACAGTATCGTGACATACGTTTGCAGTGTGAGAAGTTCACAAATTAAGAAAATGCAGAAGAGCTGGGTGTGGCAATATTGCTTGAAAGCTCCTGACGGCCAGTCAGCAACTTGCGAATTATGTGATACAGTGCTTCGAACACATAATTCTACAAGTACCTTAGTACAGCATTTAAGAAGAGTACATGATTTAACGCTATCACAAAAACATGTGAAACAACAGCATGATTATAAAGAACAGTGAGTATTGGTATTAATATTTATTTTCAATTTAATTACTTAACGTTTTTATGTACACTATGTATATATATATATATATATATATATATATATACACACATGTATATGTATATAATATACTATTTTTAATACAGCACAGATACAGATGACCCAATCGAAGGATCTTCTTTCTCTAATACAAGCGTCAGTACTTCTTCCACTGATTCGGCCACTATACCACGAAAACGTGCACGTAGGATTACATCTGTTAGCAAGGAACGCAGCGAGAAGATTACACGGGCACTAGTTAAATTAATCGCATTTAACCGACTGCCTTTTAGTTTTTCTTCTAGTCCTGCTTTCCAAACATTTATGAAAGAAATCGAGCCTGGATACAAGTGCCCATGCAGTCAAACAGTACTACGCCGTTTACGTGCTCTTGAAGATGAAGTAAAAACCAAGATCCAATGTACATTAGATTTGTGCAAATTTATTGCTCTGGACACGGATTGTTGGACTTCTCGATCTCAAGAAGGTTATATGAATGTGAATGCTCACATCGTAAATAACGTATGGGAGCCACAAATATTCACGTTAAGTATGCAAGAACTTAGCGAAAAGCATACGGCGGAAAATTTAGCTGACAGCTTACAAAATGTTGCTGCTGAATGGCAAATTGACACCAAAATTGTACCCATTGTTCATGATAATGCAAGCAACATTGTTCTCGCAGTGAACAGCATGATGAACGTCGGATCCAGCTCTAGTTGTGCAGCACACACGATAAATTTAGCCGTGAGAGATGCGTTGAAGGAAGATAATATTTCCATCGTGCTTGCTAAAGGAAGTAAAATTGTTTCCCATTTTCATCATTCCGTCATTGCTTCACAAGCTCTTGCAAAAAAACAAGAACAATTAGGTTTACCTCAACGAAAATTAATCTAAAGTGTTCGTACTCGATGGAATACAGATTTACTTATGGCTGAAAGACTTGTAGAGAATCGTAGCGCTATCACAGCTGTTCTTGGAGATCGAATCGTGACAACTCCTTTGCATGCTAAAAATTTAGAAATAAATGAAGATGAATGGAGTATGTTTGAAAATTTAATACCAGTTCTCAAACCACTTGAAATTACAACTACGGTACTATCCGGAGCTCCAGCATCAATGGTACGTCCAGTAATTCAAACTGTGATCGCTAATCATCTTTCTTGTGGAACTGAAGGCGTATCAAAAACGTTAGCAGAGGCGTTATCAATTCGTTTCCAAATGGAGTCACAGGAAAATATATCAGTTCGTCAAAAAGCATCATTTTTAGATCCTCGTCATAAAGATCTCCAGGCTGAACCAATGTTGCAACGGACCGCGATTAGAGAACTGATTGAACTAGAAGCAACATCTCTTATTCCAACAGGATCCGAATCGTCACAAAGCTTGTCAAATAGCGTACTAGACTATCTTTTTAAAAAGCCCGAAAACACGCATTTAACTTCGGCAGCTCAGCAGATCCAACTGTATCTTTGTGAGCCACAAATTGATATTAATATGGATCCCCTTCAATGGTGGAAATCACATGAAAAGAAATTTCCACAGTTGGCTCTGTTGGCGAAGAAATATTTATGTATTCCCGCGACATCCGTTGCGTCAGAGCGAATTTTTTCAACTGCGGGCAATATCGTTTCGCCACAACGGAGCTGCATGGCCTCTGAGAATGTTTCGACAAATGTTTTTATTTTTCAAAACAAATTTTTATTAGAGTAATAAAGCCATGTACTTTTATTTTTTTGACAAAAAATATTTAGTTTTATTTAGTTTTTATTTTAGTTTTTTTTTAATTTTATATTTAGTTTAAAAATAATTTTGTTAACGAATTGTTAATTGTCTTAACAATTTTTATATAGATTAAAAACAAAATGTGTTGGACACCTAATTGATGAATTTTCGAAAATATTTCGAAAAACACGCAATTAAAGTTTCAGTGAATCTCTGACGCAATAAAATATTGTAACTTGGTAAATGTTTCAAATTGTAACAAGCGTTTTATTTTAAAAATATTATAAAATGTTTAACCTTTAAGAAAATTGATTTTTTGAAAGTTTAAAAGTGATCTCCACTCTTAAAAACTATACATTAGCCAACGCGCGCTATTCTCGCTATATATATGTACACATACAAATTTTGCGATAAACAAATATAAATAACTCTCTCTCTCAACATCTATTCTTGATAAATATATATTTTTTTAAATAAGATAGATATATAAATACCAATTGCAATATTAATCTTTTAAGTGATAGATATATTTCAAACAACTATAACATATTGAGGACAAATATCGCAGTATGCGTTATTTGATAATTTCAGAACGAGAAATATTTCCGAAAACTCGTTTCATGTTTCAATAAGAACGGCTTAATTTTTTATTTAAAACTTTTCTATTTTAAATATGTAATAATTCATGTTATAATATTTCAAGATTGTAATTTAGGAATAATTACACATTTTTTTAGTATATATATTGACTAATTCTTTTTTTTTACAATATTTTTAGCGTCCTTTAAATGAATTCGACATTCGCACAAATATATTGTTCGAAACTTCGAAGCTTCGAAGGTTTGAATTTAACTTCGAACTTTGAAGCTTCGAAGCTTCGAAGCTTCGAAGGTTCGAAGTTACCTTCGAAGCTTCGAAGAATTCGAAGCTTCGAATATCAAAATCTTCGAAGCAAATCACCAGCCCTAGTAAACACGTAAATAATGCGGTAAATAGATTATGAAGAGAACAACGCCGGGCAAAAACGCGAAACATTCGTAAGGGAAAATTAACTCACGTTCGTTCGCATAGAAACAAAGTCACAATGTCGAAGAGAAACAACGCACGTACGCAAAAGAAAAATACCGGGTCACTCGTATGCGAATTTGTAGTTCACAACGCGAATATCATATCGTGAGAAAAAGCAATGTCGAACACATCACACAGACGAGTAACTGCACGTAATACCGCGAATAATAATTCGAAAAGAATGAGCAATGCCATAACCGGCTAAGGATACGCGCAATGAAAAGAAACAGCGATCGCCCGCACACATATGTACATTTAACGCGGATATTTAGCATCACATCGTTCACTTCGTAACTGCCGTAGCCGCGCGGTAAAAAATCAGTACATGAATTATCGCAGCAATCATAACGAGATTTCAAACCTGAGGTTTTTCGGTTGGGAGTGATTAGGATCAAAGCGTCCCGTCCGGCCTTGTGAGGCCTTTAGAGGAGGACGGGAGCAACGACGTCAGTACTCTGCATGATTTTAGTGACTCCTCGCTCCGGGATGCGAATCTTCAGGTAACTATAAAGGAAGCTTTCTTGGCGACGATACGCGCACTTAACCCGTATTGCGTTACTATTTTCTCTCGATATTAATGACAGAAACTCGCGAGAACGAGAAAAAGGCTCAGGCAAACACACGAAGGGAACGAAGAAATAACAACCGTTGCTAAGGCCGGTGCTTCATCGTTGCCGCGCTCGCTGACCGTCGCGCTCTCCCCGATCGCGCTCGCGACGTCTGAGCTGGCGTTACGGCGCTTATTTCAAATCGTCGCACATTGACGATTTCGAAACAAATTACGACATTAAAAGCAAAAAATTATATTAATTTTTTTGCGGTATAATTTGCATTTAAAGAAAACCAAAAGTTTTGTTAAAAATTCATATTATATTACATAAATTTCGTTTATATTATTATAAATTTTATATAATAAAATTTATTACATAACAAATGTTACATTAAAATATATAATTATGTATGAAAAAGATTTAAAGAATTATAATAAATATTATTCAGAGAAAAAACATTTATATTTATTTCCTGTACTAGCTTCCTTCTTTTCCCCGAATAGTAATATTTACTCTAAAAAAATTTTTTTTTAAGACAATTTTGTATGAAAGCCCTTTGTCCGCGGGCTCAGACTCCTTCCCAAAACTCTCTACGGTCTAAGTTAGAGTATCATGAGGTAATATACCAAATTTGGTTGTTCTAATTTCAATCATCAAATTCTAAACGCAACTGGTGCTAATAAACATTTCTTAAAAAATTATATATGAAATAGGGATAGAAAATACTGAAGAATATAATAGAATTAAAAGTAAACCGATATCTCAAATATTGAGAAAATCCAGACAATTAAGCCAATTAAGATTATTTTCTAATTTTATTAATAAAAGCAATTTTTATATATTTAAAAAATTATTTTAAAGTTTCTACTTTAAAACTTGTTTCTACAAAAAACTATTGTAATAGTTGTTGTGTACGCCAAGGTACGTTTAGGTACACGAGGGTATCACGAAGGTAGCACGTGCTACCTTTTCCCTTCGCCTTTCGAGATCGCGCTGTCTCGGGACCGTTGGTCTCCAAACATTAGAGAGTACGTTACTTCTCTACTTTCCCAAGACAGTACAATAGTATAACAAATATTAGTCGCAATAAAGATTATCGCAATAAAAAAAGTGTGCAAGTAGAAACTTGCACATTGCTTGTAAACGTTGATATAAAAAATTTTTATTGTTACCGTGAAAACGGAAAAGGTATTGATTTAATTTATTTGACACATAAGTGACAGATTTTTTCTATCGTGGAAACGTTTAGTTTCGTTGCTAAAATATAGACGGATTTAAAAAAAATGGAAGAATATATTCACGGTAAGTAAAAAAATTTATTAAAATTATAATTACACGGAAATAATTTTTTGTTATAATTAAACTCGGTAATTTTATAGAATAAGGAATAAGGCCTTTTCTGAATTTTGATATTTTCTTGCGGTTTTCTTGGTAAAAACTTTTATTGTGACTCCGACAGTGATAATCAATCGGGGAAGCCCGAAAAATATGCATCCTATCTATTTTTTTACCTATTTTTATTTTATTTTTGATAATTGTATAGATGGGGGACCACCTTGGATAACCTTGATATTTTAGTATGTTGTTGTGCCCCTTTTTTGGAAGAGGGACACCGGGGATCTTTTATTCCACGGAGGAGGCGGGAAGGATTATAACACACGACACGTTCAATAAACGATAATTTACTTAAATCCGTTTTACAGTTATTGCGTACAAGAATGCCCGTTACTGATCTGCTCCCTGACTCCGATTGCCCTCTCGTCTCCTGTTGTAGCTTCCTTTTGAATCCTGTTGTAGCTTCCTTTTGAGTCTTGTCCTTCAATATCGCTGAGTTGCTCGATCGTATTTGGGCCGATCGCGCAATTCATCTCTTGCTGATTTGGCGTTGCGTAATTCTTTCGGGCTTTCGCGGTCGCGTTCCCTATTGTTCTTCGCGTCTTTATTCTTAATACTATTTGTTATTATATTAATTGGGGCCGCAACATCCCTCCCCCTTTGAGAGAAGGAAACTACGGTCTGTAGTTTTCGCTACAATTTTTCGCTGCTTATCCTATTTCTATTTCTATTAGGGTGATTTATTTTCTTTATTTGTTTCTGAGATTACATTCTTCTTATTTTCTAGTATAGTATCGCTGAGTCGCCCTGTACGTGCGGTCGGGCGCTTGCTCGTTTCTTATGTCTTTTTATTACATAGATGATTATTCCTACTATGCTTAATATAATTATTAACGTAAGTGTCGATCCTACGGGATATATGACATAGGGATTTGTTATTAGGGTGTCTTGGGGTTTTTCCAATTCTTTATTTATGTCGCTTATTTCTAGACTTAATTCCATTAGTTCGTTCGGATTCCTAATTACAGGTTCTAATTTAATTTCTTTTTTCGCTTGTTCGTTAATATTTTTATTTTTGTTTGTTAGCGTTAGGTTAAAATCTGCTAAGTGCATTTCTATTTGTCTCATAGTCGTTTGTCTTTTTGTTTTTATAATAATGTCGGGTGTGGTTAGTTTACAATTTTCGATTATACTTAGTTTCTCTGTTCTTTCTATTTTTATTTTTTGTTCTGCCTGTTCATTACATTGAATCGTCAGCTGTTGTTTTTTCGGTGTTGAGAATAGCCACGTTTGTGGTTCGCTTAATGTTATCCATAAGGTTACGTTTGACATTATTTGACGTTTCTCGCAGGTGTTTACATATCCTGGCGTTTTTACGTAAACTTGTACTTCGCATGGTGCGTCGGCTTTTACAAAATATACCGGGTAGTTTCGGTTACATACATATTTTACTCCATTTCGTTTACAGTCGTTTAAATCGCGTTCCTCTAGCGTTATGTAATTATGATTCTCTTTATCTATTGCTAATATGTTGTGAGTAATTCTTAGGAATGTGAAAATATTCGCGTGGTTAGGGACAGGTAATGGTGTCGCTCTTATTATTTTATACACGGGGTATCCCTTATGAAAATGTGCCCTTGAGTGTTCAATGGCGGTCAGTGGGAATGTATGGTTGCCCTACAGTTGCAATGCGAACTATATGGAAAAGTTAATGGAAAATATTGAGTGGCAATAAGATGAATGGAAACGCAATAACAAGATTCGAATGACAACTTTTTCCATACAGGCGTAATGGAAACTGCTAATGGCTTATGAAGGTTAAAACTTGTCTATGGAATTTGTAATGCGAATTATATGGAAAAGTTAATGGAAAATATTGAGTGGCAATAAGATGAATGGAAACACAATGGCAAGATTCGAATGACAACCTTTTCCATACAAGCGTAATGGAAACTGCCAATGACTCATGAAGGATAAAATTTGTATGAAATTTTTCTACCTTCAGCCAATTTGTTCAGTGTGAATTGTAATGGAAATTCGTCAATGGTAAATGTGGCGGTTCGCGCCACCAGTGGTACAGTCGCGGTCATTAATGCCTTCCACCTAAAGTCAGTCGCGTTTGGGGGCAGATAGTAGCTGAACGCGTCGCGTCTAGCGCTATTCGTGCTTCATGATTGTTGGGTCGGTAACGTCGTGGAGCACGGTCAACCGTGTCGTGGAGAGCTGTCAGTCACTGTCAGTTTGACAGCTGTGTGTTTGCGGAAGAGAGGTTAAGAACCACGAGGGATCGTCCAGAAGTATAAGGAGAGTATAAGAAATACAAGAACATGTTAATTATTTGAATGGTAAATAATTATTATACGACAAATTTATATTGATATATATAATTTCAGTTATCGCAGCTGAGGCATTAACAAAAAGATTATTGGCCGTATCGAGCCTTCCAGAGAATCGGAGTCATACGAATAGGAAAAGAAGAAGAAGAAGAAGAAAATTAGCTGGGACCGCTGGGACAGAGAATGGAAGAAAACAACGATGACTATGAGAAAGGTAGAGATAATGGTCAATGGAGGAGGAGATGCAGTAAGATGATTTAATTTATATTATTTAAGAAATTATTACATTATTAGTAATTTCAAAATGCGATTGCAGAACACCAGTGGGAAATATCAGCGTCAGACGATCCGCGCTACACTTGTCATGCGGCATACTCGCCACGGACTCTGATCAGTCTGATCCATCGTCACCATGTGTCCTCGCGGTAATCTCCATCGCTCTTTCGTTGATAAATTCATCGTTCACCATCTACACGAGGAATTTGGGATACACCAAAGTCATGGTAGGCAAATAAATTGCACAGAAATAGGTAGTGAAAATATGTTTTGTTTCCGCAATAAAATCTCGCTCTCTAATGAATTAGCATGCATAAACTGAAGTAGTATTGTGTGTGTAGAACATAACTAATAAGATTAACTTTTGTTTAGAAAATGTTTATAAGTTTTTTGATTGATTTGATATTATAATTGTTAAAAAAGTTCACAAACTAATAATCCTTAAATAGCAAGTGATTATAATTGTTATCGTTCACGTTGGATAAACATGTGGGTTTTTAATGAAATTATAATTTCTTACAGAGCATCGTCGAGCAAATGCTTCATCACATCTCCGAGGAGAATCCTGAATAGACAGTTGCAGAGAGATCGGCGTGGATTGACAGTCTCCAGGTCTTCGGTTTCAGCAGGGCTATTCAAGTCTTCGGCTTAAATCAATTTAAAAAGAGTTGCGCCAAGATATCGAAAGGCTGTAATTGCGTTCTCGCGAATTATATTTCCCCACACAGCACAGTTTCTAAATCCGAAATTGCTTTCTCTCTGTTTGCATCGTGCATCGCGCATCGTGCCTCGCGAGCAAAATTTCTCAAAATAATGTTAAATAAATTGTTAAAATACTGTGAAATACTACTGTTAAATAAATTCTGACAAAAAAAAAATCTTAAAAAGCGTATTTATTTTTTTAGAAAAATTTCCATGTTACGCAAACTATTTAGTAAAGAAACAGTATAGACCAAACAAAAATTGTATGTATTATTGTTCTTATTTTTGTTTTTATATGGTTCGTGAATAAACTTTATAAAAATGGAGATTTTGTCCTACAATTGATAGAATAAATTACTGCCAAGAATGGATAACATATTTAATATTATTCTACAGTGCGAATAATAAATTTACCAAATAGATTTCTCATAAATTAAATTAACATTTAGTCAACTTTTTTATTAGTCAAACAAAAAAATACCATCGTTTTTTTTACATATTTATTTTATCCTTGAGAATATGTTTCTTATATCTATGTAAGAAGACAATAAAATAAGTTACTAGCATTACAGAGATCTATTAAATATAAAAATATAATTGTGCTCTCTCTCTCTTTCTCTCTCTCTCTCTCTCTCTCTCTCTCTCTCTCTTTTTCTCTCTCTTTCTCTCTCTCTCTAATATAATATAATATTTTACTTATACAGATTATTAATATATTAGACTATTAATCAAAAGTGCATCATATTTCGTAAATATATTTATATTATTAGGTGTAGGTATATATGTTTGTTTTACGCGCGGTTATATATATATTCATTTGTTAACATGTGTGAAACAGTTATTAATTTGTTTAATCATGGTCGGCCATACGGATCAGGATGCAACGTAATATTTACGCTAATTTATCGGAAGCAGATAGGGGACGTATTATCGGACTTTATCAATCAGGGACAAATAGAACAGTTATCGCAGAAACAGTAGGATGCAGTAAGAAGACAGTATCATTGTGGATTCGGAAATATGAAGAAGCAGGCTCTAATGTGTTAAAAGATTATAGGAAAAATAATGCAAGACCAAAAAAAACTACAGCTCATCAAGATGAAGAAATCGTCCAGTTGGTTGACGCAAATCCCTTCAATCCTGCTGCAACAGTTTTACAAAACGATAATTATCCAATCTCGGAAAGAACAGTGAGACGTCGCTTGAAAGCAGCTAAAGTTCGTTCGCATATACCAGCGAAAAAAATTGCACTCACAGAAAATCATCGAAATCAAAGAGTGCAATTTGCTAATCAGTACTTAAATACTCCGCAAGAAGAATGGAATACGGTAATATGGATGGACGAAAAAGTATTTTCTTCGAGTGAAGATGGAAGATACAGAGTGTGGCGACCGGACGGAGAACGCCTGAATCCAAAATACGTGCTCCCCAATCAAAATAGTGGAAGAATTACATTAGGATTTTGGGGGAGCATGACATCCTTAGGATTAATGGATATTGTAGAAATTACACCACACATGAATGCAGAAGAATATGTAGGAATTTTGGAGGACGTCCTGAAACCTTCTGCGAGACGAATATTTCCTGAAGAACAATACCCAATAATTAAGATCGTGCAAGACAATAGTGCTGTGCACACTTCAAGAATGGTCCGAAGATGGTTTGAAGCGAATCCCGATTTTCAACCAATACCATGGCCTGCAAAATCACCTGATCTAAATCCAATCGAGAACGTATGGGGCAGAATGCAAAAATCATGGATAGCTGGTGAATTGAGAACTAGAGAAGCATTAAGAAATCATGTTCATCAAGTATGGAACGAGTTGGCATTGAATGCTGATTATACGCAAAATTTAGTGAATTCAATGTCGAGACGACTTCAAATGGTCATCGACAAGGATGGATTCTGGATTCCATACTGGTAAGTATGAATTTTATAACAATTTAAAAGTGATAATAATAATAATAATTTAATATTAGAATTTTTTCTCTTTTTCAGAAATTATACTTTATTAGAAGAAGTTCTTGGAACTATTAATTATCATGGCAAAACCACTCTAACAACAGCTGTTACCAAAGGTATTTCTTTTGTTTACAGGATGATTGACTATGACTACCTTGCAAATAAGAGCTAACTGACTACTTATTTGAACTAATGGAAAATTTTGACATACAGATTGCCCGGGTCGTGCCGATTACATCAAAAACATGATCACAGGAATAGCTCAAATGGATGGTGCTATACTGCTCGTCGCTATCACGGATAGTAGGATGCCACAATTCATCATTTTTGATGATCAATTGCAGCCGTCTTGATATATATATATTGAAGTCACTAAATTTTGCGTAAAAACAACATTCAATGTTAACTCGTTCCATACTTGTTGAACATGATTCCTTAATGCTTCTTTAGTTCTCAATTCACCAGCTATCCATGATGTTTGCATTTTGCCTCAAACGTTCTCGATTGGATTTAGATCGAATGATTTTGCAGGCCATGGTATTGGTTAAAAATCGGGATTTGCTTCAAACCATCTTCGGACTATTCTTGAAGTGTGCACAGCACTATTGTCTTGCACGATCTTAATTATCGAGTATTGTTCTTCAGGAAATATTCGTCTGGCAGAAGGTTTCAGGACTTCCTCCAAAATTCCCACATATTCTTCTGCATTCATGTGTGGTGTAATTTCTACAATATCCATTAATCCTAAAAATGTCATGCTCCCCCAAAATCCTAATGTAATTCTTCCACTATTTTGACAGGGGAGCACGTATTTTGGATTCAGGCGTTCTCTGTCCGGTCGTCACACTCTGTATCTTCCATCTTCACTCGAAGAAAATACTTTTTTGTCCATCCATATTTCCATTCATCTTGTGGAGTATTTAAGTACCGATTAGCAAATTGCACTCTTCGATTTCGATGATTTTCTGTGAGTGCAATTTTTTTCGCTGGTATATGCGAACGAACTTTAGCTGGTTTCAAGCGACGTCTCACTGTTCTTTCCGAGATTGGATATTTATCGTTTTGTAAAACTGTTGCAGCAGGATTGAAGGAATTTGCGTCAACCAACTGGACGATTTCATTATCTTGATGAGCTGTAGTTTTTTTTGTCTTGCATTTATTTTTCCTATGATCTTTTATAGCATTAGAGTCTGCTTCTTTATATTTCCGAATCCACAATGATACTGTCTTCTTACTGCGTCCTGCTGTTTCTGCGATATCTGTTTTATTTGTTCCCAATTTATAAAATCCGATAATATGTCTGAAATGTAATACATTCTTTATTAATAGTCTAATATATTAATAATCTGTATAAAAGTAAAATGTTATATTATATTAAAGAGAGAGAGAGAGAGAGAGAGAGAGAGAGAGAGAGAGAGAGAGGGAGCGCTTATAATGTCTTCTTACATAGATATAAGAAACATATTTTCAAGGATGAAATAAATATATAATAAAAACAATGGTATTTTTTTATTTGACTGATAAAAAAGTTGACGAAATGTTAATTTAATTTATGAGAAATCTATTTGGTAAATTTATTATTCGCACTATAGAATGATATTAAATATGTTATCCGTTCTTGGCAGTAATTTATTCTATCAATTGTAGGACAAAATCTCCATTTTTATAAAGTTTATTCACTAACCATATAAAAACAAAAATAAGAACAATAATACATACAATTTTTGTTTGGTCTATACTGTTTCTTTACTAAATAGTTTGCGTAACATGGAAATTTTTCTAAGAAAATAAATACGCTTTTTAAGATTTTTTCTTTTGTCAGAATTTATTTAACAGTAGTATTTCACAGTATTTTAACAATTTATTTAACATTATTTTGAGAAATTTTGCTCGCGAGGCACGATGCGCGATGCACGATGCAAACAGAGAGAAAGCAATTTCGGATTTAGAAACTGTGCTGTGTGGGGAAATATAATTCGCGAGAACGCAATTACAGCCTTTCGATATCTTGGCGCAACTCTTTTTAAATTGATTTAAGCCGAAGACTTGAATAGCCCTGCTGAAACCGAAGACCTGGAGACTGTCAATCCACGCCGATCTCTCTGCAACTGTCTATTCAGGATTCTCCTCGGAGATGTGATGAAGCATTTGCTCGACGATGCTCTGTAAGAAATTATAATTTCATTAAAAACCCACATGTTTATCCAACGTGAACGATAACAATTATAATCACTTGCTATTTAAGGATTATTAGTTTGTGAACTTTTTTAACAATTATAATATCAAATCAATCAAAAAACTTATAAACATTTTCTAAACAAAAGTTAATCTTATTAGTTATGTTCTACACACACAATACTACTTCAGTTTATGCATGCTAATTCATTAGAGAGCGAGATTTTATTGCGGAAACAAAACATATTTTCACTACCTATTTCTGTGCAATTTATTTGCCTACCATGACTTTGGTGTATCCCAAATTCCTCGTGTAGATGGTGAACGATGAATTTATCAACGAAAGAGCGATGGAGATTACCGCGAGGACACATGGTGACGATGGATCAGACTGATCAGCCCTTATGAAAATGTGCCCTTCATTGCTATTAAAAAATGCCATTGAATTCCCATTGTTCCAGACGCAATGGAAATAAAGGCATTTTTGCCAAAGATAAAAAGTTCCACACAAAATCCCATTGGTATTGCTATAGGTATTGCCACTGGTTTTGCCGTTGGTATTGCCATTGGTATTGCCATTAGTATTGCCATTGGTATTAACATTGGCAATACCAATGGGATTTTGTGTGGAAATTTTTATCTTTGGCAAAAATGCCTTTATTTCCATTGCGTCTGAAACAATAAGAATTCAATGGCATTTTAATAAATGGTATTATTTTGTCTTTAATATAAATGCCTTTATTTCCCATTGCCTTTGGTTCAACGGACAAACTAATAGGAGCTCTTGCCTTAGGCGATTAGCGCCTGAAAATATCTGTCTCAGTGTCCCGTAGGGGGTCTCATACATATACCAGTCCGTGCCGAACCTTGAATTTGAGAAAATGCATGAACGATGCGACGCCTAGCGCCGTCGATGCGAACTGCCGGTAATACAGTTACCGCGCGGGCGTGATGATGATGCATGTACCACTGGTGGCGCGAACCGCCACATTTACCATTGACGAATTTTCATTACAATTCACACTGAACAAATTGGCTGAAGGTAAAAAAATTCCATACAAATTTTATCCTTCATGAGTCATTGGCAGTTTCCATTACGCCTGTATGGAAAAGGTTGTCATTCGAATCTTGCCATTGTGTTTCCATTCATCTTATTGCCACTCAATATTTTCCATTAACTTTTCCATATAATTCGCATTGCAAGTTCCATACACAAGTTTTAACCTTCATAAGCCATTAGCAGTTTCCATTACGCCTGTATGGAAAAAGTTGTCATTCGAATCTTGCCATTGCGTTTCCATTCATCTTATTGCCACTCAATATTTTCCATTAACTTTTCCATATAATTCGCATTGCAACTGTAGGGCAACCATACATTCCCACTGACCGCCATTGAGCACTCAAGGGCACATTTTCATAAGGGAGAGTCCGTGGCGAGTATGCCGCATGACAAGCGTAGCGCGGATCGTCTGACGCTGATATTTCCCACTGGTGTTCTGCAATCGTATTTTGAAATTACTAATAATGTAATAATTTCTTAAATAATATAAATTAAATCATCTTACTGCATCTCCTCCTCCATTGACCATCATCTCTACCTTTCTCATAGTCATCGTTGTTTTCTTCCATTCTCTGTCCCAGCGGTCCCAGCTAATTTTTTTCTTCTTCTTCTTCTTTTCCTATTCGTATGACTCCGATTCTCTGGAAGGCTCGATACGGCCAATAATCTTTTTGTTAATGCCTCAGCTGCGATAACTGAAATTATATATATCAATATAAATTTGTCGTATAATAATTATTTACCATTCAAATAATTAACATGTTCTTGTATTTCTTATACTCTCCTTATACTTCTGGACGATCCCTCGTGGTTCTTAACCTCTCTTCCGCAAACACACAGCTGTCAAACTGACAGTGACTGACAGCTCTCCACGACACGGTTGACCGTGCTCCACGACGTTACCGACCCAACAATCATGAAGCACGAATAGCGCTAGACGCGACGCGTTCAGCTACTATCTGCCCCCAAACGCGAGTGACTTTAGGTGGAAGGCATTAATGACCGCGACTGTACATGCATCATCATCACGCCCGCGCGGTAACTGTATTACCGGCAGTTCGCATCGACGGCGCTAGGCGTCGCATCGTTTATGCATTCTCTCAAATTCAAGGTTCGGCACGGACTGGTATATGTATGAGACCTCCTACGGGACACCGAGGCAGATATTTTCAGGCGCTAGTTGCCTAAGGCAAGAGCTCCTATTATATTGTCCGTTGAACCAAAGGCAATGGGAAATGAAGGCATTTATATTAAAGACAAAATAGTACCATTTATTAAAATGCCATTGAATTCTTATTGTTTCAGACGCAATGGAAATAAAGGCATTTTTGCCAAAGATAAAAATTTCCACACAAAATCCCATTGGTATTTCCAGTGTTAATATCAATGGCAATACTAATGGCAATACCAATGGCAATACCAACGGCAAAACCAGTGGCATTACCAATAGCAATACCAATGGGATTTTGTGTGGAACTTTTTATCTTTGGCAAAAATGCCTTCATTTCCATTGCGTCTGGAACAATGGGAATTCAATGGCATTTTTTAATGGCAATGAAGGGCACATTTTCATAAGGGATGCTACCACGGGAAATTTGATTATTGTATAAATGTTCGGTTTATCATAGTACGCGTTAATTTCTACATAGTTTTGTATCTCGTTCCAATTTTCTAATCTAGTTTTAAAAGGAAAGTGAGATCCATGCGTCAATTGTGACGTTGCCTCTTTTAGTTCGGTTATTATTTTTTCTATTGGTAATAGGCGGGTGAGTATGACTCTTTCCCGCGAATATGTGAAATAGTCTATCGTGTCTTTCACGTTTTCTATTAGATCCTCTGTAATTGTGGTTAGTATTAAAAGCTGTTCGTCTATTTCTTCTCTTTTGGCGTACAGTGCTGTGTCCAGCTGTATCCGTCTCGTGACGTTCGTCATCAGTTGTTCGTTGTGGTATAACGATTTTTCTAAGGCCTTTATGTGGCCTATCGTGGCATTTATCACCTTTAATTGACTTTTTGCGGTGTGCCGTAAAGTCTGTTGCTGATTTTGTATCAGTTCAAGCTGCTCCTGTATGTGTTTTGCGTCGTCGGCATCCATAGTGCCGAACAGCGTTTTGCTGATCGTGCCAATCGCGTCTATTAACCCTCGCTTATTATTATTTGTTTTATATATAGTCTGTAATCGCGTTAACAATTGCGTTAATTTTTTGTTATTTTTCTCTATCGTATGGAGAATGTTTTTGCACGTCTGCTGCGTGTCCTTTGCGATTATCGTTTCGCATACTTCTTCGGCTTGCTGTAGAAATTCCTGAAGTTGGTGATATCGGTTTCCTAGTGCTGCTACGTCGATTTTAATCGCTAGTTTCCATGTCGCTTCTACCTGTTGCAATTGTCCGGTTCTGTCAAAGTATATTCCCGGCTCGCTGCTGAATTGTCGTATCTCGTACGATGGTGCTGTCTCAGGTTTCGCTTTTTTCGCGAAGTGCTGGACGACGATCAGCGTCCTGTAAGATAAGGACTCATGTTACCTTTCTTCGAATTTTTACCTTGGCTTGATAATGTCTTCTCCTCGCGTTTTTTCTCTCCTCGCGCGTTTAGTTGCTCTTGCGACGTGGTTCAGAGAGTACTTTTATTAACTCTATTAAAAATGCGGTGCATTCAATGCAATCTGTATTTCGCGCCGGCGTCTTGCGACGCCTGTATGCGGTCGTATTGGTTGAGGGCGGCGCGAGCGGGTGCCATAAGTGGGGGTGCCGCGCGGGTGGCGGCGAATTTGGGTTCGGGGCCGACGTCGCCCCCTCCCTCCTACGCGGAAGCATTGTTAACACCCCCGGGTACATGGATGCATCTCCTCTACCCCCTGGAGGTCACGTTGGATGTGGCCACCGGACGCCGTGTGGTGCGACGTGTTTGATGTTCGGTAAGTACTTATTATCTTATTTTCTTTAGTTTTTACTATCGCCTATTTTCTATTGCCTACTTTCTATTGCTTGTTTTTGTTCTTTTCCGCTGTTTTTACTGTTCTATAAAAGGCTTTAATCGGTTTACGTGTACTCGCGTGGTTTTCCGTCCCTTTTTGATCGTGTAATTGACGTCTGAATGTTTTTCGATTACTTCATATGGTCCTATCCACGGGGATTCTAATTTTTTCGATCTCCCTCTACGCACCGTTTCGTCGTGCAAGAGAACTTTGTCTCCCACTCGAAAATTAATTTCTTTTGTCTTCTTATCATACGTCTCCTTGGCCTTAGATTTTTCGTTTCGCAAATGTTCCTTTGCAACTCGTTGTGTCGCTCTTAATTTTTCTTTTAGCTCTTGCGTGTAATCGTCATAAGTATACGTTGGTTTCGGTGGTTGCGACAGTGCCGTCGGTAGTGTCGCTCGGTGCCCGTATATTAATTCAAAGGGTGTAAACCCGGTCGCTGTGTGTGGCGTCGTGTTATACGCGAACATTGCGTATGGCGTCCATTCGTCCCAGTCTGTCTGGTCCGCGTTAATATAATGTCGCAAGTATTCGGCTAATGTTCTATGGGAGCGTTCCAATGCTCCATTACTCTCGGGATGGTAGGCCGTTGTTTGAATTTTTTCTATCTTCAGTAATTTACACGTGCTTTTAAATATCTCGCTAAGGAAATTCGTTCCTTTATCCGTCAGTATTTTGTCGGGGATACCGTATTCAAAGATAATCTTTGTGACGAATTCTTTCGCGATTGTATTCGCTTCTTGATTAGGTACGGGTATCGCCTTACTGAATTTTGATAAATTATCCTGAAACGTGAGGATATATTTATTTCCGTTTTCGGTCACCGTCAGTGGTCCTACTATATCTAGAGCACATTTTTCGAACGGTTTGTCCGCGGTGTCTGTTATTACTAAGGGTGCTTTATTTTTTCGCGATAACTTGTTCTTCTGACATAGTTCGCATTTATTAATGTAATCTTCGACGTCTCGAGTTAATCCTCTGCAATTATGCGTCATCCTTATTCGGTTTATGGTGCGTTCCACACCCTGATGTCCTCCTACAGGTGCATCATGGTATTCGTATAATATACGTTGCTTCTCTTCTTCTGTGTATTTTCTTTCGCTCTCCTCTTCGTTATTCTCTTCCTTCTCTATCTTGTTGATATCTGTCGGCACATGTCGACTCGGCGCATCTGCGTTTCTATTCTCTTGACCGGCCTTGTGTACGATAGTGTAATCGTATTCTTCTAATTTCAACCTCCATCGGATTAATCGTGATCCGGGGTCCTTTACGTTAATAATCGTATTACGTGTAATCGTATTCTTCTAATTTCAACCTCCATCGGATTAATCGTGATCCGGGGTCCTTTACGTTAAATAGCCAAACCAATGATTTATGGTCTGTCACTATGGTAAATTTTGTTCCATAAACGTATGGTCGGAAGTGTTTCACCGCCCATACTATCGCTAGTAATTCTTTCTCGGAAGTATTATAATTTTGCTCGGCTTTAGATAGTACTCTGCTCGCATACGCCACGGGTTGATCTTGACCTATCTTTCCCTGTGACAGTATGGCTCCTATTGCGTAATCTGACGCGTCGGTCGTTACTACAAATTCTTGGGAGAAGTCCGGGTATTTTAATACCGGTGCTGTGGTTAGTTTTTCTTTAAGTATTTCAAATGCGTTTTGTTGTTCTGCGTTCCACTCGAATTTGATATCTTTTCTGGTCATTTTTGTGAGTGGCTTGGCGATTGCTGAAAAATCTTTAATAAATCTTCGATAGTATCCGGCTAATCCTACGAAAGCCTGGATGTCCTTTACCTTTGTTGGTCTCGGGAAGCTTTTTACTGCTTCTAATTTTGAAGGGTCTGGCGAGATTCCGTTTTCTGTTATTACATGTCCGAGATACGTCACTTCTTTCCGAAGGAATTCGCATTTATCGGGCTGTAATTTCAAATTATAGTTTCTCAGTCTTTTTAGCACTTCAATTAATCTCTTATTGTGCTCTTGTAAACTTGCTCCGTATACTATTATATCGTCTAGATAAACTAAGCATTGTAATCCTACTAGTCCTGCTAAAACGGCTATTATTGCTCGTTGAAATGTCGCTGGGGCATTTTTCAATCCAAAAGGCATTCGATTATACTCGTAATGTCCGTATTGTGTCGAGAACGCTGTTTTTTCTTTATCTTCTTCTTCCATCGGGATTTGATGATATCCCGAGGTGAGGTCTAGCGTGGTAAAATATTTTGCTTTTCCCAGTTGGTCTAGGATATCGGTTATGTTTGGCAATGGGAAGGAATCTCCCTCCGTTAGGTCGTTCACAAACCGAAAATCTATTACCACTCTCAGTTTTAATTTTCCTGATGCGTCTCTTTTCTTCGGTACTACTAGCAACGGCGCATTCCACGGGCTCGTGCTAGGTCTAATAATTCCGTTTTTCAACATCTCTTTCACTTGTCTATTCACTTCTTCCTTGTGCTTTTCTGGCAAACGGTACGGTCGGACGTTGACCGGTACGCTGCCCGCCTTCGTGGTAATCTTATGCGCGACGATATCAGTGCATGTCAGTGGTTCTCCTTCTACATGCAATACATCGCTGTAATCTCTGCAAATTTCCATAATGGTTTTCCTTTTTTCTTCGTTTAAGTGTTGTGTGCGTATCAATTTTTCGACTTTTTCGCTACGCGGCATTGTTTCTTCTGCCTTGTCTACTTGGTTTATTTCTATCTCTTTTGCTTCTTCTTGCTCTAACTCTTCTAATGTTACTTGCGGCATTAGCATTTCGACTGTCTTCTCCGTCGTATTTAGTATGCTTGCCGGACATAGAAAGTTTTCTGGCATCACTAGGCAATTTCCTA
Organism: Temnothorax longispinosus; assembly: GCF_030848805.1. NCBI lineage: Eukaryota > Metazoa > Arthropoda > Insecta > Hymenoptera > Formicidae > Temnothorax > Temnothorax longispinosus. The sequence goes on along the minus strand of NC_092365.1, from coordinate 9,237,208 downwards.
TGAACACTCCTGGCATTGTCTCTTCTGCCTGTATTATTCCTAGTGAATTTTTATCGGTCGCGACTTGTACTATTGTCTCGCTTCGCGGTGTCAAAACCATTTTCTTATACGGGTATAATTTTAATGTGCTATTCCCTATGCGTATTGCGCTCGACTCGTAACTATATGACGCTCGATGTTTCTTTATAAAATCTACGCCTAGTATTCCGTCGTATTCTATCGGAAAATCATCCTTGACGACATATATCGTGTGCTTGATCTTTCTATCTTTCAAGTCAATAGTTGCTGTAAATTTTCCAATCGTATGGGCTTTATGACCTGTTACTCCTGTAAGGGCCATTTTATCCTCTTCTATCATTGTTTCGCCTTTCAAATGTTTTACTTTTATTATTGATACGGCCGCTCCGGTATCGAACAGTAAATTTATTTTTTCGCGCTTCGCTTCTCGCATGGGCAGAGTGATTAAGTCCAGCCCTGCATGCTTTCGCGGCTTGTTCGTCATGTGTGACACCTGATACTCTAACGCCGGTCGGCGCTGCTTTGTGTCCTCTTTATCTTCCTCATCGCTATTCGCGGCTGAATTACTGTCCTTTTTTTTCGGGCCATTCGTTTTCGGGTGAAAATTTTTATTTTGTCCTCGCGGATTATTAGGTTTGTTGTGATTCGTCCTTTCTTTATTTGGTCGACCATTTAACAACCAACATTCTTCGCGCATGTGTCCTGCCTTCTTGCAGTAATTGCAGACTTTATCTATCGCGTTTACGCGGGGTGTCCTATCGGGTTTCGGTAAGGAGAAACGGTTCGCATATCTATTGGTACGACATTCCCTTCCGAGGTGCCCGTATTTTCCGCATTTTTGGCATTGTAATATCGATCGGTTATCGCGCGGTTGCGGCGAGTACGCATAATTATTTTTGGGACGCGGCGGAATTCCACTCGGCCCGTTTACTTTTTCCTCGGCGCTCGCTCCGGCAATCGCTTTTTGCAATGTTGCGAAATGCTGAGCTCGGACAAGTAACTTGATCTCGTCTCTCAATCCTAATTGAAAATTCTGTAATGCCTGTTGTTGAATTGTTTCTAATATAGTTCGCTTGCTTTCTATGGTGTAATTTCTTCCCTCTACCATGGAGTCGTATAGCTCCATCGCTAGCTTATCGGCTCTTAATCCGAATGCTCTTGCATTTTCTCCGGGTTTTTGCTTGAGTGTATTAAACTCTAGTTGTAAGTGTGTTGTGCTTTTGCGGCTCAAATAGCAAACTTCTAATTCCTTCTTTAGTTGTGCGAAATCTCTTATCTCTCGCGTTTGAAAGTCTATCATCGCTCTTCCTTTTAGCTTTGTGCATAGCACTGCTTCTAATAGCGTTCCTTCTTCCATAAAATTTATGTTTTTTATTGTATATGACGCGGCGCTTAAGAATTCTTGTAATTTACTCGAGGCTCTGTCGAACTCGGGTATCATGTCTCGTGCCTCTTTTAAACGTAGATATCCGATTGCGCGTTTCGCTTGGTTCCGAATATCGTATGACGTTCTTCCGTACGTTACTTCGAACGGGAGGTTACTTGGCTCGCGTCTCGTGTGAAATTCGCGGCGTTCAGGATTCGCCGTTTCTAGTTGATTTACGCGATCTTGTAAGTTGCGGATACCGTTTAATGTCTCGTCGAGAATGGAATCTCTATCGTCTCGCGGCGGTCCGGCCCGTGCGGGTATCCGGTTACGGTGATTCGCCGGGGTGCCTCTTTGTGATAGCACTCGATTAAGACGGTTTATTTCTTCGTCTATTTCCTCTGGGGTTATCGGCGCGTCGTCATTTACGTTATTCGCGTCGTGGTTGCTATTTGTTGCTTCCGCCATCTCGATTACGTTCACGTGTCTCGGGGCAGAATAATACTCTTGCGTGTCAAATACGCTGCTATCATACGAGGTCAATGAGAACTCTCGTCTGTGTGTTCGCCTACTGATCGTACTGTCCGCGTCTTCGGATTGTGCGTGCGCGTGTGAGGGGTGGAGTCTATTTTCGTCGGGGCAGTTTTGTCCTATTACTCTCGCGTCTAAAATTATAACGGAATCGTCGAATTGTTCGCGTTCGATTACGCTGTTCGGGTGTAATTCCGGTTCTGATTCGCTTTCGCTTGAGTAGTATGCGTCTAAATTTCTACGCACGGTTTCGCGATTATCGCTTACGCCTTCTTCGGTCGTTTGCACGGGGCTTAACGGTCTATTTCTACGCGCTCGTCGTGACGTCTCGCTATGGAGCCACGATTGGTTTAGTTCCGCTGGTGGATTTTCGTTTTCTGACATTTACGGTGATTGCGCTTTACATAATTTGCTTAATCGACTTACATTACGGTCGCTAGTCGCATGTTGCTGGTCGGTGCTCGTGCCGCTTTATCTGTCGGTGAGCCTCCGTTGAGGTAGGTCGGCGCCTTCTCGGGTTACGCTGCTCGCTTGTCCCTCGTCGGCCGCTACCGTGTTGTCTGCTGCTTTTGAATCTGGCTGCCTGTGTCTCCGTTGAGGATGTTACACTGCCTCACTGATTCACTTATCTTTCTGTTTCAGCTGCCGTTCCCGTCCTGCCACTGGATCCCTCACGCTGCCACCATTTGTTGTGCCCTCCTTTTACGGCGGGACACAATGGGATCGTTTATCCACGGAGGAGGCGGGATTGATTATCAACACTTTTCAATAAATGACAACTTTAATTAATCCACTCTGAGTTACAATGATCATTCGCGTTAAACGCCCGTCGCTTCGAGACTCCAATTGCCCTCTCGTCTCCTGTTGTCGCTTCCTTTTGAATCCTCGTCTTGTCCTTCAATATCGCTGAGTTGCTCGATCGTATCTGAGCCGATCGCGCAACTCATCTCTTGCTGATTCGGCGTTGCGTAATTCTTTCGGGCTTTCGCGGTCGCGTTCCCTATTGTTCTTCGCGTCTTTATTCTTAATACTATTTGTTATTATATTAATTGGGGCCGCAACAATGTTGTCAAGGTCACCCTCTTAAGTGACCTTCAGAAGGTTTCAGCCCGCGCTCGTTATTCGTTAAAAAGTTATTAACAAAAAAAGTTTGGGAAATATAGCAGTTATTTTGAGTATTGGAAGGCATAAATGACTAATATATATGTCGAAATAGTTCACGCATACACTTTGAAACCAATCACGCCTTCGGCGTATAGATTAGTGACGCGTTTTAAAAGTATTTAAGTGTTTAAAGCGCATCAACTAACCTATGTAAGTTAGTGACGCGCTTTAAAAGTATTTAACTGTTTGACCCTCCAAGAACACATCGGGTCAATTTGACCCGAACCTCGAGTTTTATCGTAAATATCTTGAAAGCATTTTGAAAATTAGCGGACCTGAGGCCCTCTAGCTGTAGTTTGGGGTACTAACTATACGTTAGGATGCTCCCATTGTACAGCGCAATACGCAGTAGGCATTGGACATTATATAAAGTCGGTGTAGGGTCATTCTGACCCTGGAGGTGTACTAAGCGTCGGTTTGCAATAGTGAGCACGATGGCGTATAGTTTGCGGCCACGTGTTCAGAATGTTATAGTAAGTGCCGAGCCAGAACATTTCGATGGCAACAGTTCTTCTGAGGAGAAGGATAATGTGTCAGTACAGTCAAACTAAGATGCAATGTCCGAGTTGCTTGGGTCCGATGTGCGATGAACATCGTGTTTATTTATATATTTAACTTTATATAATAAGGAATAAATTTTTCTAAAATTTTTTCACAAAATTTTTCGATTTTTTAACCTTAAAAACCACCTTCGTCACCTAGCAAAATAAATACCTTTTCTTAAGGGTACACTAAAGTACAATTTTTTTCTTGATTCTACTACATTTAAAGAATATACATGTAAATTTTTAGCCAGAAATATTAAAAATTAAAAAAAATACAATTTTTTTCGTAAATTACGTTTTTTTCAAAAAAAAATTTTTTGTTGAATTTTTTTAAATATGTAAATAATCCCAACGGCACTTTTTATTTATATCAATTGATTTAACAATGTTTCAAGTACATCTGGAAATTTTTTCAAGCTGATTGCACTTGTCAATTTAAAATGGTGGACGATCAAAGTGTGTGTAGGGGCAGATTGACCCAAAGTGTTCTCCGTGAATGAAAAAATAGGTGTGTTTTCGGAGGGTTAAAGCGCGTCACTAACCTACATAGGTTAGTTGACGCGCTTTAAAAGTATTTAAGGGGGCATATAGCACTTTCTCGGCTTCAAAAAATCAATTTTTTTATTGCATATTTCGAAAGAACAACATTTCAGGATATGTAAATCCAAAGCCATTTAAAGAAATTCGAAAAATTGAAGAAGTTACAGCACTTTGTACTGAGCGCCGTCCGAGCGTCTGTTAGGCCGTTTCGGAGCAACGCGCAGGTAACAGCGTTCGACTCTTGTACCCCCCGCTGGTAGCTGACCCCCCATTGTAATTTAAATAAAAGTTCGTTTCTGGGTAGTAGGTACATAAGTCTTTTAATAGATGGCACTTTAAATTTTTTTTAAAATAATTTTTAGTCCACGTATTCAGTTGCTTGGTGTCAGTTCTGTTGTACGCACATGTTACAATGAAGAGATCAAAAAGTTCTCGGGAATCGCATCAAAGCAATAAATTTCGCAAGGATTCGATACCAAAACGTCCAAAGCCGCCCAATAGATGGGCATTAGAAAGTGAAATCGAGACGACCACTAAAGCTGCGAAGAAATTGAAATCGGAAAATAGTATGCTCGTGCCGGAGAATGACAGTTTGAATTACAGAATTTTAAATTTCAATTCAATTTTCAACGAAATTTCACAGGTTGTGAAATGTAAAACGTGCGAAGGCGACGTGAAATTTCAAACAGAAAGTTCTCGAGGCCTTGGTTTTAAAATTTTGATACTTTGTGACGAGTGCAGGCCAACTGACATTTCTTCTTATCCAAAAATCGGTTTATCGTACGAAATAAACCGTCGATTTAGTTTTGCTATACGTTGTTTAGGACATGGAGCATCAGGTGAGAAAAAATTTTGTGGATTGATGGACTTACCTCCTCCTGATGCTCAAAAATCGCACGATGAAATCCAAAAAAACATTCATATTGCATCCAAGGCCGTTGCGGAAATGAGCATGAAGGACGCGGTACAAGAAGAGCAGCTGAGGATGAGTTTGGAGCAAGAAGTAAAAAATGTTACGGATTTATGTGTTTCTGGAGACGGGACTTGGCAAAAACGCGGATTTTCTTCTTTGTATGGCGTATGCAGTCTCATCGGTGCTCATTCGAAGAAAGTTGTCGATGTCAATGTAAAATCTTCTTACTGTAAACAATGCGAAGTTTGGGACAAAAAGAAAAACACCGAAAAGTATAATGAGTGGAAAATCGAGCACGAAAGCAATTGCCAAGCGAATCATGAAGGCTCCGCCGGAAAAATGGAAGTAGATTCCATCAAAGAAATGTTCCATAGATCAAAAGAACAGTACGGAGTAAAGTATACGCACTACATTGGTGATGGCGATTCAAAAACGTATAAGGGTATCATTGAATCTAAACCATACGGAGATAAAGAAATACAAAAAAAAGAGTGCATCGGACACGTACAGAAACGCATGGGCGCTCGACTCCGGAAATGTAAGAAAGATCACAAAGGTATTGGCGGAAAGAATAAATTAACTGCGAAGATGATAGACAAACTTTCCGTGTATTATGGTCTTGCTATTCGGCGCAATTTCGACTCGGTAGAAGGAATGCGGAATGCTGTGTGGGCTACTTTTTATCATTATAGTTCGACGACAATAAAACCGCAACATCATTTTTGTCCTGAAGGCTCGGATTCATGGTGTGAGTGGCAACTAGCAAAAGCGAACGGATCTTTGGACAAGTACAAGCAAAGCTACAATACCTTACCTGACGACGTTTTAAATGCGATTCGCCCTATATACGAAGATCTTTCAAATGAGTCGTTATTAAAACGTTGCCTTGGCGGATATACTCAAATCACGAACGAAGGTTATAATAACTTGATCTGGAGGATAGCTCCGAAAAATACAAACAGTAGCGCTCGAGTCGTCGAAATTGCGACTTTTCTCGCTGTTTGTTTATTTAATGAAGGAACCTTAGTGTTGGAAATAGAGTATTTAGGCCGTTGCAGTACGAATAGGCTAACCGAAAGTTTCACTGAGCGAAAATGTTTTATCGATCTAAAAAACAGGGGGTGCCCTGCTATATCGACGCCCGAGATCGCTCGGTTCTGTGTGTTGACTCTCGAGTCGGACGGTTGTTTTTTGTCACTTCGTCCGTGGTATAGACCGTGAACGGACGTGTATAGTCACGCGTTTTCTTTCATTTCTGTAACTGTACGATTTATCTAATAAATTCAGTTATAATACCACTGTATTTTGGCGTGCTGAACTTATTGTTACAACACTTAGCTCTTTTGAAAGTAATGAGTACAATGGGAATAGCAGTTGGACGAAACGCAGTACAATTTGCTGCGTTGAGTGACACTCGCCGCTGCGATCAAGCAGACGTCCGAGAGCAGCATGCAACACGGGAGGCCCGAGTAAAGCGCCGCCTTGAAAAAAACCATCAAAATGATGAGCACCTTGCCCTGGAGGATTTCCTGTATGGCCCCGGAATAGATGATTACATGTAAGTCGTGAGAAAACAGTTTTATCATAGTGTAAACTTGTTCTGAAACTTTAAACGCGTTTTTCTCGAAACCATGTTTTTCAAGTCGGTACCATAAATATCTCGGTAATGGATCAAGCGATCTATTTAATTTTTTTTTTAAATAAAAGTTTATAAAATTTACCAGTCCTTGACCCATGCTTTTTGAAAAATTTCGATTTTGTATATTTTTTTTTAAACAAAAAAGATTGAAATTTTTGTCGAAAATCGATACCTAAATTTTGACAGTCTGCCATTTTATTAAAAATTTGAATTTTCAAAAAAGGATGGGTCAAGGACTAGAAAAATTATCAAACTTTAAGATCTTTTTTTATTTTTTGTCTTCAGATGAACCAGCTCGGAGATTCCGCCGGTACCGCAAAATCCTACATGACAAGCAGGCCTAGGGCAAGGGGCTGTAGGGGAAGGGGTTTCCATCACTAATAAAAAACAAAAATCAGGAAATGCACTTTAAAATATGTACTTTTATTTGCGAAAAACCCGATCCTCGTATCTTTTATATTTTCGCCGGAAAAAAATCGTGAAATATGCTGTTTTTTTGGTCCGAAAAAGGTATATGCCCCCTTAAGTGTTTAAAGCGCGTCAACTAACTTATATATGCACCCTACCTATTTTTTTACCTATTTTTACTTTATTTTTTCCAACAATGCTTTCGAAACCTTCCAACGTTATAAATATATAGTAGTCCTTAAAAGGACTGATTTTGGTACGAAAACCTATCGTATACTGGCTTATTTTCGAAGAGTACAGTTTCAAATTCGCAAGAAATATCAACAACAGTAGAAAAGGTAATCACAAGGACAACTTATTCCAACGTTATAAATATATAGTAGTCCTTAAAAGGACTGATTTTGGTACGAAAACCTATCGTATACTGGCTTATTTTCGAAAAGTACAGTTTCAAATTCGCAAGAAATATCAACAACAGTAGAAAAGGTAATCACAAGGACAACTTATGCTTAGTGAAAAATGTAATATGAAAGCATATAGTCTATATACGGTGTCGAAAAATTACATTTTATTCATTAAATTTTTTTTTGATAACTTTTTAAGAAACAATGACCGAGGGCTAAAACCTTCTGAAAGTCACTCAGGATGGTGACCTTCACAATATATGTCAAGGTCAAGGTCATGGGAGCGGGGAGGCTCATGGTAGATATCTCAAGTTCCCGGAGCCTCCCCACATTAACGCCGAGAGGAACACCCGGGGGGGTTTTAGTGGGTTAAAGTCCCACATGACCGCCCTCCCCGCCCCGGGGGAGGGAGTATCCGCGTGGATTCCTTCCCCCCCCGTAAAAAAAAATCAAGGTCATGGGAGGGTGGTCCCCTATACTACATAATTACCAAAAATAAAGTAAAAATAGGTAAAAAAATAGGTAGGGTGCATATTTTTCGGGCTCCCCCGATTGATTATCACTGTCGGAGTCACAACAAAGGTTTTTACCAAGAAAACCGCAAGAAAATATCAAAATTCGGAAAAGGCCCTATTCTATAAAATTACCTTAAACTCACTACAATAATCAGAATAGCTCGCATAAAATTTTTCTTGATACATGTCCTACAACTATTATGATTTTCAAAGTAAATTCTAAGAGAAAATTCTCTCTGTGTATAAGCCATGGCTTTTAATATTAATAGTTTAAAGATCCACACACACACACACACACACACACACACACACACACACACACACACACACACACACACACACACACACACACACACACACACGCACACACACACACGCACACACGCACACGCACACACACACACACACACACACACACGCACGCACACGCACACGCACACGCACACGCACACGCACACACACGTGCGTGTTTGAGCTCAAACATCGTTGAAGGTTAATTAAATTTTAAAAAGTATATAAGTATATGTCATTTAATAATATTTTTTAGAATTATTAATAACAATAATAATTCCATCTTTCGGAAAGAGACGTTAAGCCGTTGGTCCAAAGGGTTAAAGTGAGAGGAGAAGGGTAGTATTGGTAGTAGATTGCGAAACCTGTGGGGATATGCAATAAATTACGAATTTTACAGGAATTTTACAGGAATAACAATAATAATTCTAAAAATATATTATCTAATTTTTGTAGTGAATTTAATTATAACAAAAAATTATTTCCGTGTAATTATAATTAATAAAAGTTAAATATTATTATTTTAACATTTTAGTGATGGAAGATGGTTTTAATAAAATTCTTTTGCAAGCATTATTAGAATATGAAGATAATCAAAGAGAGGAAGAGATAAAACAGAAAAATAATATGATAAAGGATAAACACGACAAAAACGACAAAAGTAAAAGAAAAAGCATAAAAATATAATAAAATAAAATTTGGATTAAAAAAAAATAAATAAATTGTGAAATTTCATAGAATATGAAGATAATCAAATAAAGGAAGAGATAAAACAGAAAAATAGTAGAATGTTCGAGAGCACGCAGTCGCGCGGTGTAGCGCGAGGTAAAGAGACGACCACAAAAAAAGGAAACAGCAAGTACAAAAATGCCAAAAATAAAGTCTATATTTACAATATGTACAGAGTTCTTAATTTATTTCCACAGAAGAAAACGCCGTGAGCGCGCACAGAAGTTAGCATGGCAAAAGCGGCGAAATCTAGCGAGTGCGAATTGCAAAGCGAAAAGCGGTGTACAAGCGGTCGTAAATGTATACTAGGTGGGTGATCTGCGAGCGAGAGCGGTTCCGCGGCGCGGCGGCGGCCTTTTATTACCTACGAGACGAGGCTCTCTCCGGGCCAATCACCAATAAGTTTATCGCGTTTTACAAACATTAGAGGATATTCGAGGACTCATTACGTAATTGGTGGCCACATGCGTAGGCTCGCATTTCGGTAGGGTGATTGGCCATCGGCGGCCTACGTCATCGTGCTCACGGCAAAGTTTCGTTAGACGACCCGACGAGATCGTTGCTTGTTTTTATTCATTATGTTTATAGCATGGACCTTTCCTTTGTGTAAGAGCGGATAAGTCATTCGGATCGTCCAACAAAGCTTGATTTTGTTGTTGCTGAGAATGTCAGCGAACTTTCTGGAACGCGAATGATAGAAAGATCCATGCTATACTAAATATTAACATGACTAATTTGAAGCAAAATTTCTAATTAATCGAACGCGCGCGAGTACAGGCTTGCAACCGAAAGCGATTTTTGGTACTAAATTCCACAATCTCAAACATAGAGAAAAAAAATTTTGCAAAAACGTAAAGACGACAATAAAAACAAAAAAGAAAAAAAAGAAACGCTAAATATGCTAAAAATATGCTAAACTAAAATTTTGAGAAATATTGTTTGAAAGCACGCGGTAGCGCGAGGTGAAAGATGACCACAAAAAAAACAGCAAGTCCGGATACAATACAATAAAACAAAGTCTATTTAACGTCTGAATATGTCTAATTATTTACAGAAAGTCTATAGCCGTGAATGATAGCGCGCACTCCCTTGGGAAAATATACTTTAAATAACTTTAAAGTTCTTAAAAGTAATTTTAAAAATTTAAGAGTTTACTTAAGAAATTTTTAGGTAAATTAAAGTGTGTACAAGGTTAATCTAAAGTAATCTAAGAAATTTTAAAGTATTTCAAAACTGACTGTAAAATAATCTTAGAAAATCAAAGGTTTTAAAAACTGACTTTAAAATAGTATTCTGGTACTCTAAAGGAATGGAAAAGTAGTTTTAAAGTAATTTTAATAAATCTTAGGTAATCATAAGAAAACACTAAACTTTAAAGTTTTTTTATAAATCTCGATCTTAACTTAAAAGTTACATGGAAGAAAACTTTTAAGGATATTTATCTCATGTAGTTAAATTTTTAAGGTTTCAAGTTATAAAGTTAAAGTTATAAGTATTTTAAAGCTGAACTTGGTTAGATGGCGCGTATGTGAATGGTAGCGATGAAAGTGCGTTGTGCGATTTTAGCTTTGTTTCTGGGTTTAAAGATTAGTATGTGGCAAGTAGGGATAATGGAAAGATAGGGTGTAAGTAGGGGATGCGATGAGAATGAAAAGAGATAGTAGGATGTGTTGAGAATTATTTGCTTCCCGTGCAATGCCATGGATGAGCGTATGCGTGTGAGTGTGCGTGGAGCTAAATTTCGGTAGTCGGGCGCGAGGGAGCAAAGTCCAGTTTCCCTCACCTCACGTTTTCCGCGCGTTCCGCGATATCGCCGGCTTGCGACAAGCGTCGCCCTTCTCACTGTACGTGCGAACCTTGACGCGAGAGAGTCAACACAATAAAGACATACGTATTCTTAGTGTCGAGAATTCCTTCGAATCCCGTCCCGCGGTTGTTAAACTGTATTAACAACAGGTTATGGGCCCAGCAGTGCGATTCTGTAACTCGTTATGCGTCGTTATGTGCTCATAACGACAGTTGCGCAGCTTTTTTCTTATATAGTATACCTGCGCAACTGTCGTTATAAACACATAACGACAGCATAACGAGTTACAGAATCGGGGTACAGCACGCCTGTTCAAATTACGGGACGCGAAGTTCAATTGTTTCGGTATTCTCCGTTGTGTGAAACGGAAAGTCTCTCGCGGTGTGCTCCGTTCTGTGTAAAGACGGAAAGAATTTTCGCGGTATTCTCCGTTGTGAAACGGAAAGTCTCTCGCGGTGTGCTCTGTTCTGTGCAAGGACGGAAAGAATTTTTCGCGGCGTTCTCAGTCGGCATTCTCCGTTCGTATAAAACGGAAAGAACAATTAAATACTTTGTTTGGGCGGAACGAAACGAACGTTGCCACGTGGGTGATACGTGATTGTGTTGAATACTTCGTTCGGGCGGAACGAGAAGAACATTGCCACGTGCGTGATACGTGAGTCAAGAAAGGATGGCGGATCTTCACCTGAAGCAGATTACGAAATTCGACGGAAGCAATTTCCAACTGTGGAAATTTCAAATCAGCACCGTGCTGGTTGTTCAAGGAATAAAGGGCTATGTTGATGGAACAGTCCCGAAACCGGAGGTCGGAGCGGCAGGGTATGCAGATTGGTTGAAGAAAGATGCGGCGGCCATGTGCACGATTTCGACAGCGGTCGAGTATTCTCAGTTAGAATATCTAGTTACGTGCAACACGTCGAGAGAGATGTGGGACAAGTTAATAAGTATACACGAGCAGAAATCTGCTTCGAACTTGCTCCATCTCAACCAGAAATTCCATAGCTATCGAATGGGCGCGAACGACTCAGTCGCGCAGCATGTCTCGAAAGTCGAAAATATGGCGCGCCAACTCAAGGATCTCAACGAGCAGATCTCCGACAACGCCATCATGGCAAAAGTGCTAGGCAGCCTCCCCACGAAATATAGTGCCCTCGTGACTGCGTGGGACAGTGTAACTGTCGAAAATCAAACGATTAATAATTTACGAGAACGTTTGATAAAGAAAGAGAGTCGCCTCACACAGAATGAAGAAGCGGAATCAGCGTTTAGTGCGATGAGTGGCACGTCCCGCCGCGGAGGCAACGGGCGACAAGACCAGAAGAAAAATGTCAAGTGTTTCCACTGCAAAAAGGTTGAACACATTAAGGCGAAGTGTCGAAAATTCATCGCTGAAAAAGAAAAAGGTGCGAGTGAAGCAAATGTGAGTGCCCTGATAGCAACGGTCAAAGCTACAGGAGAAAAGTCGGATTCGTCCGAGATATTTGCCTTCAATGCTTCTCATGACGAAAAGGAAGAATTCATGAGAAAGGATGCGCGCGACGTGTGGTACGGAGACAGCGCCAGTTCGAGATACATAACGTTTCGCCGGGATTGGTTTTCAAGCTTCTCGGAAGCATCGGGCGAGATCATACTGGGCGATGATGAGCCATGCGCGGTAAAAGGTTGCGGATCAGTGCCGATTAGAAGCTTGGTAAACGGCGCGTGGTTGTCCTTCAACATCGAGAATGTGATATACATACCATCGTTCAAGAAAAACTTGTTTTCGCTCGGAATGTGTACGGAAAGAGGTCTGAAGGTGGAACTCTCGAAGGAGTCCATACAAATTACACGTGACGGCAAAGTGATGATCGAAGGATCCAAACAGAGCAATCAGCTCTATAGATTGTTTGTGAAATCGGCAATCAAGGACGAAGCGCACGTGGTGAGCAGCAGCAACAGTTTACGCGTGTGGCACGAGCGGTTAGGACATATAAACGCAAAGGCAGTGCATGATACCGCGAAGTTAGTGGACGGTATTGACATCTCAGACGAAAGCGAATATTTCTGTGAACTGTGTCAAACAGGAAAGTCGCAGCGGGCATCGTACAAAAGCACAGTGTCGCGCGTGAAATGCGTGCCGGGAGAATACATACACAGTGACGTGTGTGGTCCGATGTCGGTTAGCTCTCTCGGTGGCGCGAAATTCTATGTTTCGTTTAAAGACGATGCATCTGGTTTTCGTAATGTGTATTTTCTAAAGCACAAATCAGATGTGGTAGACACGTTCAAGAAGTACGCGGCGCTCGTGAGAAATAAGTTTAACCGGTCGATAAGAATTCTGCGTGTCGATAATGGACGCGAATACGTGAATGGTTTGATGAGAGACTATTTAGATCGAAATGGCATTCAACTCGAGACAACTGCTCCATATACCCCGGAACAAAACGGTCGCGCTGAACGCGACAACAGGACGATCGTGGAATCTGCCTTGACGATGTTGGAGGCAAAAAGTTTGCCCAGATTCCTGTGGGCCGAAGCTGTCAACACGGCAGTGTACCTGCTCAACAGGACTGCGACGAGTCAAGTGAATAATGCCACGCCGTATGAAATCTGGCATGGGAAAAAGCCAGATTTATCCGGAGCAAAGACATTCGGAACCGAGGCATTCTCTCACGTCCCGAAGATTCACAGGAAGAAATTTGATGCGAAGGCGGAGAAAGTGATCTTTGTCGGGTACGACGGTGAGTCGACAAACTACCGTCTGTACAATACAGTCACAAGAAAAATGACCGTGAGTAAGAATGTAACATTTAATGAAACATCGAATGTCAATCAAGAGGGAAATAGAATTGCATACATAGAAATTAACGATCCAGTGGGAGCCGTCGAGGACAAAGAGAAAGCAGAAATTCTAGGAGTGGATGCTGGAGTTCGAGTTCCCGTGATAGAAGTTGAACATGCTGAAGAGCAGAAAAATGGTCATGAAGAAGACGGCGACGAGCAACAGGAGCAGCGAGCTCGCATGCTGAGGAATAGACAGGCAATTCGGCCACCTGAGCGTTTTGAAGCTCACGTCGCCGAGTACGAAGAGCCTGTTTCATACGAGGAAACAGTGAGTGGTCCAGAAAGTGCGCAATGGAAGCGTGCAATCGCTGAGGAACTCAGCGCTCACGAAAAGAATGGAACGTGGAAGATCGTTCCGCTCCCACCAGGAAAGAAGACAATTGACTCGAGATGGGTCTTCAAGGTGAAGAGGACACCTTCAGGTGACGTGGAACGTCACAAGGCTCGTCTCTGTGCAAGGGGCTTCACTCAACGCGAGGGCATCGACTACCACGAGACGTTCTCTCCAGTCGTCAGGTACGAGTCACTGAGGGTTTTGCTGGCCATCGCTACGGAGAATGACTACGAAATGCGTCAATTTGACGTAAAGACAGCATTTCTCTACGGCGATCTCCAGGAGGAGATCTACATGGCAGTCCCCGAGGGCCTCAACGCCAGTGGTGGTAGTGGTAAGAAAATTGTGTGCAAATTGTTGAGATCTTTGTATGGTCTCAAGCAAGCTTCGCGCTGCTGGAACGAAAAGTTTGATCAATTTTTAAAGAAATATAAATTCAGTGCTAGTGACGCAGACAAATGCGTGTATATAGGACAAATAAACAATACGTTGATAATTTTGGCATTGTATGTTGACGACGGGTTGATCTTTGCGGAATCCGTCGAAGCGATAAATATTGTATTGGATGCGTTGAAATCGTCGTTCGAAATAACAGTCGGTAACTCGGAAAGTTTCGTCGGTCTTCAAATCGAGCGGGATCGTAAGAATAAACGCATGTTAATCCACCAAAGTGGTTATATTGATGAACTGATTAGACGCTTCAATCTGATTGATGCAAAAGTTGTAAGTGTTCCCGTGGATCCCAATTGTAAAATCGATAATTGTCGCAATGACGAGAAATCAGAGAATTTTCCCTATAGAGAAGCGGTAGGAGGTCTGAATTTTCTCGCGACGGTGAGTAGGCCAGATATAGCCTACGCGGTGAACGCGGCGAGCAGGCATTTGCAAAATTGTAATAATATTCATTGGGAAGCTGTAAAACGTATCTTGCGTTATTTAAAGGGAACGAGAGACTTCAAATTGATGTATTCGTCTAGCAAAAGTTCTCTGATTCCTACGTTTTACTCGGACGCTGATTATGCGGGGGATATAACGACGCGTAGATCAACTTCAGGTTTTGTTGCAATGATGGCAAATGGGCCAGTTATTTGGGGGTCGCAGCGGCAACGCATGGTAACGTTGAGTACGACCGAAGCGGAATATGTCGCCGCAAGCACCGCGACGAAGGAGATCATGTGGTTGAGACAGCTCCTATACGACATCGGATTTAAATGTGAGAGTCCAGTGGCATTTAAAGTAGATAATCAGAGTGCTATACGTCTGATAAAGAATCCTGAATTCCACAAAAGGACAAAGCACATTGAAGTCCGATATCATTTTATACGAGAGAAATATGAAAAACGCGAAATAATCGTGGAGTATGTGCCTACAGAAAGTCAGTTGGCGGATATCTTTACGAAAGCGCTACAAAAGGATCGTTTCAGAGCTCTGTGTGACGAGATAGGATTGTGTGACACGCGAAAAATGTAAAACGTCAGTATGCAAGTATGTATTGCACGGAAAGAGTGGGAGTGTTGAGAATTATTTGCTTCCCGTGCAATGCCATGGATGAGCGTATGCGTGTGAGTGTGCGTGGAGCTAAATTTCGGTAGTCGGGCGCGAGGGAGCAAAGTCCAGTTTCCCTCACCTCACGTTTTCCGCGCGTTCCGCGATATCGCCGGCTTGCGACAAGCGTCGCCCTTCTCACTGTACGTGCGAACCTTGACGCGAGAGAGTCAACACAATAAAGACATACGTATTCTTAGTGTCGAGAATTCCTTCGAATCCCGTCTCGCGGTTGTTATACTGTATTAACAAGATGCAAGTAGAGAAAAGTAGTATAGAAGTGTTTAGAGAACGTGGTAGGATTGAGGTTATGTCATGGTGACGAGTCAGTTAGGCGGTAAAGGCAGTAATGGTAATGTAGGTAAAGTAGGGAAGGTTTTAAAATTTCTCGTGTACCCGAAATCGTCGAAAAGTCGCGTAACGGGTGTGTATGTGTGTGCACGTGTGTCGCGCGGATTCGCACGCCAGGACGATCGATAAGCCGTCCGTCGTCGGAATCGCGTCTTCCGGGAACGAAACGCGGATCATCGTGAAGCCCGGCACGTGCCGGCACCGTTCCCTCGAACTACGAGCCGGCGAAAACCTAACCTGCAAAGGCAACTGCGAAACGAAGACGCCTCGAGCTTACGAGCATTTTGACCCAATTCTTATTGGTCTAGACATTGGACTACTGCGCATATGTAATGTTGTTTCACCTTTCTTATCACATCATGTTTGCTCCTGTAATAAACGTTGCTTTTATTATAGGCGGGGGGAGGGGCTCTGCACCCCCCTTCTCGCCTGCGCCTCGATTTTCGACTCGGGGGGGGTTTGCCCCCCCCGAACCCTCTCGTATGTGCCCATTTCTCTCAACTCGGGGAGGTTTCGCCCCCCCTTACCCCCCGCAAGTTCTTCTTTAAACTTTAGACGCACTTGTGATATAAAATAGTGTGTGTAATTATTCTTTATTATTATTTCTATATTGCATCTGGAATTTTTAAAGTGTTTTTAAGTTTTAAAATAAGATATAAATATTTATCTTCTTTTATATGTCTGTCCTTATTAGGAAGAAATAATTTATAAGATTTTCTTTAGTTTTTATAGTTTGCTTTCATTGAAACAAGTATAAAGGATAAAAGATTCGTATAAAGGATTTCAAGTAAAAAACAAAATTGTATTAAATTATCGTCAGGTTTAAATATATTAAGTAGCATGTTTTACAATAATTGCAGTATTTTAACAAATGGAGCCACAAAACAATTACTTATAGAAACACTAAATGAACTAGCAAACCCAGACCAAAACAAGAAGCTCTCCAGCAATTAATAAATCTGGCCGAGTTACAAATGAAAATTAATGACGAACGCCGACTTTTAGTCGGCGTTTTTTGAGACATTCGTTGACTTCAAGTCGACTTTAAGTCGACTTTCGTCCTTAAAAAAGTCGACTTCTCGGGCAAGTCAGTTTCGGTAGAAGTCGACTTCAAGTCGACTTCCCGTCATGACGGAAAGTCGACTTAAAGTCGACTAATTAAAATCTCACATTTTTTATCCGAACCCCAGATTTCTAGCAGTTTGTATTTGGACACGACTCCCTGCGACTGCAGCGTTTGTACTATTGCTTGAGTGCGTGGTATCAACCTGAAAAAATTGTATTGAATTGATGTAATCTATTCGATGAATCAACGTGAAATCGAAAGGAGATAGAATAACGATTTACCTGGCCCATGACTTAGTGATGCTCCCAGGTGTTGTCAGCAGCGACAGAACAAATCGTTTCAGCTTAGGGTACACTTGACCCTCCAAGAAGAAATACGCGAACCACTTGACACCGTCCACGGATGCTCTATATCCATCGATGGTAGTGCCCATTCGGCCTTTCCAAATGTACCAGACATGCGGCAAATGATCTTCCCGGTTCCTTGATTATATCTATAAATGAGAATAATATTCGATCATAATGAAGATTAATATCTTTATAAATAAATATGAAAAACATTATAAAGCAACAATTGTGATAAAAATACCTTGGCGGTGGATCAACCAATGGTTCACTAAGATGGCACAGCATGGAAGCGAATTTCGGCAATTCGGGTTCTATCGCCGTGACACCTCGCATATACATCTTATTCGTTTCGTACACCTCTTTATAAACCACCTATTCCGGACTGATTTTCCGTAGAACGCACGAAGAATGCATGAACACAAGTTCCTCCATTTCTGGTGTTCTGAAAGATGGTTCAGAATGGAGAGGTCGCATTCAATAGGTCTTAATTATTGATGATAATTAATAACACACTATACCTAACCTGTAAGCATGTTTCCATTTGGCTTTATCCTGATCCTCTTTTAGATCCGCCATACCTGCAAGAACTATCTGGCGCAGCAATTTCGCTTCTATGTTGGTTGGTAACGGCATTCTGTAACAATTCTTGTTGTAGACAACCGTCTCAAACATATTGCAACGTACATAACATACAGTCAAATTCCAGTATTCTGATCTAATCGAGGAAGTCAACGGGAAGACAATGATGACGACGACGACGACGACGTTTCGTGGCGGTGGTTGATAGCGCGGCGCTTTTCGACGTCTTATCGTGTACTGTCTCGCGGCATGTATTCCTTGCACTCGCGTAAGCTTTGCTCCTCCAGCACTCCAGCCTGCTCGAGATTCGCCGCCATATTGATGATGCATGACGCGCCGCTTGACTGTTTTCCGTCTTTTTATAAGTCGACTATTTAGAAGTCGACTTTTAGTCAACTTTCCGCCATTTTTAGAAGTCGACTAGAAGTCGACGGAAAGTCGACTTTTATAAGTCGACTATTTAGAAGTCGACTTTTAGTCGACTTTCCGCCATTTTTTAGAAGTCGACTAGAAGTTGTCTTATAAAAGTCGACTTACCGTCGACTTTCCGCCAACTGTGCTCTTAGGGTTATTGAAAGCGTTCGTGCACGGACATGCGATTTCCGATACGGATTATTACAATCTCAAACATCCCGCCCGCCTGGACTTCCGTTTCCGGTGCGATAGAGTGTGTCACGTAGCGGTTAGACGAGTGCTTTCGGCAGTGTGTGAGAGAGTAAGAGTGATCTGGTGGAGATGTGCGTGTGAGAGGGAGAGAGTGGAGGAGCTAGTGTAAGTGAGAGAGTGAAGGCAGGTCGCGAAAGAGGATTGAGAAGAAAAGAGTGCGGGATAGGGTATGATGAGTGGGCAGAGAGAACAAGGAGCGGGAGCGTCAGTAGCGTCGGGAGCGGGAAAGGAGAGGACGCAAAGAGGAAAAGAGAAAATGTAGGAATGCAGGAAAGAGGGGGGAGAAGGAAGATAAAGATAGCAAGAAACCTCCCGTGTTTTTAGACTGGGGGGAAAAGAAGAAAAGCGAATGGAGGGAGGATATGAGGAAGTGGAGGGAAGAAGTGAAGGAGTTGATGAGTGATTTGAGGGAGGTGAAAGGGTGGAGAAAGGATTTGAGACAGATGATGAAAGAGATGAAGGAGAGGCTCAGAGAACAGGGGAGGTTGATGAGGGGGGAAGTGGAGGAGTTGAGAAGAGAGTGTAGGGAGCGAGAGGAGAAATGAAATAAAGAAAAGAAGAAGTTGATGAGCTGCATAAAAGGGCTGGAAAAAAGGTAGAGGAGTTGGAGAGAAATAAAGAGGGGGGTGGAATGGGAGGTAGGGTAGTGAGGGAGGGAGAAGGAGGTGGGGTGGGGGACAAGATAAGAGAATTGGAGAGGAGGATGGAAAAAAAGGAGCGTGAAGAGAGAAGAAAAAACGTGTTGATTATAGGATTAGAAGTTAAAGAAGGAAAGAGGAGGGAGGCGGTGGAGAAAGTGTTAAACGTTATAGGGGTAAATGGAAATATAGAGGAGGTCGGAAGAGTGGGGGGATAGAGAAAAGAACAGAGAGATGGTAGTGGTAAGGATGAACAGTGAAGAGCAGAAAGGAGAAATCATGAAAAAAAAGAGAGAGCTGAAAGGAAGGAAGGAGAGGATTCTGGAGGATTGATTACGTGGAAAAAGAGAAAAATGAGGTGGAGGTTAAAGGAAATCGCGAGAGGGGAAGAGAGAAAAAGAAGAAGAGTGAGAATAGGGTGCGGAAAGATACGGATAGATGAGCAATGCTGGAAATGGGATGAGGAAGAAGAGGTTTTGAGGGATGGGAGGGGGAGCAAAAAAGAAAGGAGGAGGGGAAAGAGAAAAAAGGGGAACAGAATAGTTTTGACACGATACTCGAAATGCCTCAGGAGGAAAACCTGCTCGAGGATGCCGTCAATGGTAAGCAGTGCAAGGTGAAGAGAGGGAGAAAGGAGGTGGGAGAGAGAAGAAGAGAGTAGATCGTGGCTTTTTGGAACGTGGCCGGGCTAGAGAACAAAGATAAGAAGTTTTGGGCAGGGCTGAAAGAATGGGATGTGATGGTGCCGCTGGAAACATGGTTGGATGATAAAGGGTGGAAGAGAGTTAAAGAGATACTACCGGGAGGGTATGAGTGGAGAGTGCAGAAATCCGAACGGCGAAGAAAGAGAATAAGATGGAAAGCGCGATGGGGGGAATGATTATGAGTATAAGGAAGGAGTTGGTAGAGAAAAGGGAAAGGATTGTGGGGGCGGAAGAGGGCATCATGACGGGCAAGGTAAGGGTGGGGGAGGAGAGATGGAGGATAGTGGGAGTATACGCGGGAGAGGGCGTGGAGAAAGCGCTGAGGGGGCTGGAGAGGTGGATGGAGGACAGAGAGGCTGGAGTTAAAGTGTTGATTGGGGGGAACTTCAACGCGAGGACAGGGGAAAAGGGGGGAAGCTGGAAGGTGAGGAAAGGAGAGGGGGGCAAGGAGAGAGACAGTCAAAGGACCGGATTATAAATAAGGAGGGTAGACTGATGTTGGATTTCCTGGAAGAAAGAGGGTGGTACATCTTCAACAGGAACACAAGGGGAGATAAAGAGGGAGAGTTTACACATACCGAGGAAAGGGGGTGAACAGTGATTGATTATGTAATAGGGGAGGGAGAGGTAAAAGATAGGGTGGAAAGGATGAGGATAGGAAACAGGGTGGACTCTGATCATCCGGTAGAAGTATGGTTAAAAGGGGAGAGGGTAAGAGGGAAAGGGGGCAAAGGAGGAGAAAGAAATTGGAGGGGTGTATGAAGTGAAAAAGAAAGAATCAGGTTCAAGCAGAAACTGGGCGGGGTAGAGTTGGGGAAGAGGGGGCTGGAAGAGGAGTGGGAGGAGATGGAGGGGAAGTTAAAGGGGGCAACAAAACATACGGAGGAGGAATTAAATAAGGAGGAAAAGAGAAAAGTGGGCTGGTGGGATAAGGAGTGCCTAGAGAAGAAGAGGGAGGCAAGAAAAAAACTGAGGAGGTGGAAAGGGATGGAAGGTGAGGAAGAAAAATATAAAAAGAAGAACCAAGAGTTTAGAGAGATGTGCAAGAGAAAAAAGAAGGAGGAGAATGATAGGTGGGAAAAAAGGGCGGCGGAAGTGAGAAAAGAAAGTGAAGTATGGGAATTAGTTAATAGTGAAAGGAAAAAAGAGAAGGAAAGTGACAGAAGGAATAGAGATGGCGGAGTGGTAGGAGCATTTCATGAGGTTACTTGGAGGGGTAGAGGGAAAGGTTGTTAAAAGAGGGAAAGAAAGGAGGGAGGAAGAGGAAGATAAGGAAATAAGTATGGAGAAAGTGAGAAGGGTCTTAATGAAAATGAAGAAAGGAAAAGCGGCGGGGGTAGACGATATTCCGAGCGTGGAAGCACGGGGGAGAAGAGTTGGCGGAGTGGGTGAGAGGGTTTTGCAACAAAGTATGGAGGGGAGAAGGGTGGCCGGAAAGTTGGAAGGAAGAGATGATTGTGCCCATATTAAAAAAGGGGGAAGGGGAGAGGGTAGAAGACTATAAGGGGGTTACCTTGCTTTCCACTTTATACAAGGTGTACGTGGCGGTGTTAGCCGAGAGACAGAGGGAAGAAGTGAAGCACAAGGGGATCATCCCGCCGTATCAAACGGGATTCAAAAAGGGGATGGGGACGGTGGACAACATTTATGTGCTCAACTACCTAGTGAATAGACAACTAGGAAGGAAGGGGGGAAAGGTGGTGGCGCTGTTTGTGGATCTGAAGGCGACATTTGACTCGGTGGACAGGGTGGTGTTGATTGAGGCGTTGAGGGAGAGGGGGGTTAGGGAGGGTCTGGTTGAGAGGATTGAGGAAGTATTGAGAGAGACAAGAAGCAGAGTCAGAGCGGGAAAGGAGCTGGGGGAGAATTTCTGGACAGCAAGAAGGGTAAGGCAGGGGTGCCTGCTGAGCCCGCTGCGTTTTATTATATTGTTGGCGGATTTGGAAGAGGAGATGAAGGTCAGGTGGGGTAGGATCAAGCTGGGGGAAGGAAGGGTGTATGATTTGGAGTTTGCGGATGACATGGTGCTGCTGGCGGAGAAAGAAGATAAAATGAGAAGTATGATGGAGAAGCTGGAGGTATCTGGATAAGAGGCTGGAACTAAACGCAGAGAAAACCAAGATCATGAGGTTTAGAATAGGAGGAAGCATGATGGTGAAAGAGGATTGGCGGTGGAAAGGAAGAAAAGTGGAAGAAGTGAAGGAGTTCCGATACCTAGAGTATACGCTACAAAGAAATGAAAGGCAAGAGGCGCATGTGAAAAAAAGGGTCAGGAAGGCGGCGGCGGTAATGGGGCAAGTGTGTGGGATAGGGAAGAAGACGTTTGGGAAGGACTGGGGGAGAAGGCTTTGGTTATTTGATAAGCTGGTTTAGACAGTAACGGGGTGGAAATATGGGGATGTGAAATGAAAGAGGAGATAGAGAGGCTGAAAGAAAAATATTTGAGATGGGAGTTGGGAGTAGACAGGAGGACGCCGTGGTACTTGGTAAAGGAGGAGTTGCAGAAAGAAAAATTAAGAGGTAGGGCGGGCAGGAGGGCGTGGGGGTTCAAAAAGGCTGGAGGAGGGAGGCTGGAGGAGGGAAGAGGAAGCGAGCTAGCGAGAATGTTCTGGGAGGAGGTGAAGGAAAGAACGGAGAGGAGAGGGGGGAAATCGAGTTGGGAAGAGGGTAGGAGGATTTTTTTGAGCAAAAGAGGCTTGTGGGAAGAGGGAGAGGGAGAGAGAGGGGGGAAAAAGAGTCAAAAATAGAGATAATAAAGTGGGAAAAGGAGGCGCAGAGTAGAGAGATGGAAGGATATAAAAAAGTCAAGATAGAGCAAATGGTATAAGGAAGTAAAAGGGGAAGGGATACCGGAGTACCTAAAGAAAAGGTGAGAGGAAATAGGTGGAATAGGATTGCGAGATTTAGGCTGGGGAACGAAATTAGGGAGGGTAGACATTGGGAAGAAAAGAAGAAAAGGACGTGCAGACTGTGCGAGGGAGGGGAGGAGACGTGGGAGCATACGTGGGAGCGTTCTAGAGAATAAGATAAAGGAGAGGGAGTTGGCAGAAAGCGAGGAGATGGGTGCTGGGGTGGAGGGAGAGGAGAAATGGATGGGGAGTGGGAGGTGGATGAGAGAGATCGAGAAAGATAGGAACAGGAAGGGGTACTTTTAAGGGTTGGAAGGGGGAGAGGAATGAGGTGAGAATGAGTGAGAGTGAGTGAAAAGCCGAAGAGAGGGGGGTAGAAGTAGTTCAAACGGGTTGTATAGAAGCAAGAGGAAACGGAAGTTCCTTGCGGAGAGGGTGTGTGTGTGTGCAGCGGGTAAGTGTGGGCGGATGCAGAGGCAGAAGCTCACATCTACACCACTAGGTTAAGTAGGTTAAGATAGTATAAGGTAGGTTAAGAGGATGCGTTGAGAGAGGTGTGGATGCTGTAGAGGAGAATGTAACAGGTTTGGGAACGTTCCTTTAAAAAACGCCTTTTGAACCCTACGGGGATATGAAATAAAATATACATACATAATGTGACGTTGCACCGCGTGCACGTCACAGTCTTCCCCATTCCCATCTTTGTATTGCGCGCGTACTGCCGAGTTTATAGTTTTCAGGAAGAAGCGGCCGGAGGGCCCGTTTCGACAGCGTGGCGCCATCCGCCGGTGCGGTGAAGCGCCCTGATCGAGAGGGCCGCGAGTCGAAGCCGCGGAAACGATCCCGGCACTGTTGGGTCGATCGCGAGCGTGGGCTGACGTAGAGAGAAGGCCTTCCCGTTGCGCCAGGACTAAGCGAGGGCGGCGGCCCTAGGAGTTACGTTGTGAAGGAAGGAAGGACGAGATGTAAACGACCAGCAATCCCGGACCGCAGGTATCGGGGAACAGCGGGGCGAATTGTCGAGTACCGTTTCGCGTTAATTTTGAGAGAGAGACGCGTAGGTTTGCTTGAGAGTTTCCTTATCTACGCGTCATTGTCGTGAATCCCTTGCCGGGATTATCGCTTTCCGTTTCGTTTCTACGGGTAAGACATAGCCCGCCCGCTGACTCCCCGTAATAATACCGAAGGGGCGTCCGTTTCTTCCCGACTCGACCGGTGTGGTATAAGATTTTGAGTGTAATCGAGTAACGACGAGCGACCGCGTGGCACCGGCCATGCGTCATGAGGGTGGCGCGTGTTGCGAGATCAAACCTCGCGGATCGGCTCAACAGTCATTAGAGTTAAATTACCGTTTCGAGCTTTTCGAGATTACCGTTTATGAGTATCGCGTCTATCGATCTGTGTGTAAGATATCTGCGTTTCCGTTAGAGTTAGTTTTCGCGTAGTGAACTTCGTCGTGCGGGCTTTCGTGCGTACGGTCGTTCTGGGGCGTGTCGGCCTCCGGGATACGGAAATTACCGCGCCCGGTACGGGAAGTGTGAGGCGTCGGCATACCGGACTTAGAGTCAGCCTTCTCGAAGAAGGTGCCCGAAATCGACCGCGATTAACGTTCCGAAATCTAGAGTAAGATTTACTCCGGCTGAGAGCACCACACGCCACGGGCGGAATTAGGCGTGAGTATCACATGCTCGCGGTGTGGACCGTGCGGCGAGGCTTCGCGTTACGTTTCGAGGGGTGTTATGCGAGAACTCCTATATTGCGTGTATCGTTTAGTTGCGAGAAACCTTGAGTTATATTGCGTGTATCGTTTAGTTTGCGAGAAACCTTGAGTTATATTGCGTGTATCGTTTAGTTTGCGCGAAACCTTTCCTTATTGCGAATACAAGCTACACGTACGTTTTTCCGAGAATATTAGTTCTGCGTCCGAGTTTATTTATAACGCGCGGACCCTTCGAAAGACCTTGCGTGGTCGGGGAATTGCGATTGAACGCGGTGAATAATTCGCTCGCGTCCTGTAAGTTGTAACGCTATTATCAAGCTTTCTCTTATATTATATTGATTTACATGTTACTTGAGTGCTTTCTTTTGTGTTTGTTTCGCCTCACCACGGTCAACCCCTTCCGCATTCAGCCTATGTAAGGACCACGACCCTCTATCGAAAATCCTGAGCAGTCGTTGCGATCGGCCAGAGCGGATGTGTCATGACGTGTGAATTAAGAGTTGTGTCGATAATTAGAGTTTATGTCGAATCTTTGTAGAGTTCATGTAGAGTACTTTTCGCGGGTTAGAGTAAACGGTGGTGTGGCCGTATCCACACCTGGCGCCCAACATCGTTTCGTATCGCTTTCGAGATCCGCTCTGCCACCCGATCATAGATTTGCTACGCGATTCAGTCCCGCCTCACGGGCCCGGAAAAATCATATCGAGAAATAGCGTCGCAATACATACATACATACACATCCCGCCCGCCTCATTATATTTTAACGAAACAAAACGGTGCGCTCGATGGTGCGATGCGCAGTTGCGGCAAGTATCGACCTTGCGATCGATCCGCGATGATCGCAATTCCGGCGAGAGGAAGAGCGGCCACGTCGGGGTGGCGCGCAGCTGCGCAGTATCATTACCCGCGGTGATCTCGAGCAAGAGCAGTGTGGCCAGAACATGAGACGCGGCCCGGTCGTCATAAAGATGGAGGGGATACTCACACAAAACACGAGCCACGTCCGTGTCCGCTCAGTGCTTCGGTTGCCTTCGGCTAAATAAAATAAGGCAGACACGATCTTTTGTCCTTTTTCCTCCCGCTCGATCCGTACCATAACTCGGGTGTCCGCATTTCGTTTTACCACGCAGTCCACGCACTGGCAATGTTATATGCATATATAATGTCACGGCTTTTTTCACCCCCGGAGCGGTCCGGGGCGTGTGCCGGATCAAAAGAAGAAAAGGAGAGAAAGATGACAGGCCTCTCCGACGACTCCTTCGCACCTCCGACATTTCACGAAACGATTTTGCTGTTGGGCGCCAGACGCGTGAATTCGCGTCCGCGAAATCGCGAAGGAAAACCAAACAAGACGCCAGACAAAACGTGTGGATATGCGAGGAATCGGCTAGCTTGACCTTGCAACCGTTCGCCTAGCCTTGGAGCCGAGGACACCCGAGGGGCAGCAGCAACCAAGGGAGCAGCGGACATCGATATTTCTTTAGGCTAAATACCGGATAGGCGAGTCCAAAGAGCCCATATGGCTAGCGTTCATCTTAGAATATAGCGACGCGACAAATAGGGGAACCGGGGCCTGATTGACCCCGGCAGGCGAGCCGCAGAGGAAGGACCGAACGAGACAACAAGCGGGCCTCGGCAGGAGACCCGAGCGGAGGAGATAGCGGCGAAAATTGAGCGAAGGGCCCGCGAAATAGCGGGGTCAAAACAATGACCCCCGCGAACGAAGGCACAGTGGTCAGAGCCGGGGGCCGAACCCCGGAATCTGCCTCAGGGGAGACCATAACGTCGATTACCCGGCCCGCGACGCGCTAATACCACCGGGCGCGGAGATAGCGGGATCAAAACAATGACCCCCGCGCATAGGGGTACGGCGGTCACAGCCGGGGGCCGAGCCGTGGAATCCGCCTCAGGGAAGACCCTGACGTCAACCACCCGAACCGCGACGCGCTAATACCACCGGGCGCGGAGATAGCGGGGTCAAAACAGTGACCCCCGCGCATAGGGGTACGGCGGTCACAGCCGGGAACCGAGCCGCGGAATCCGCCTCAGGGGAGACCCTGACGCCAACCACCCGACCCGCGACGCGCTAATACCACCGGGCGCGGAGATTGCGGGGTCAAAACAATGACCCCCGCGCATAGGGGTACGGCGGTCACAGCCGGTGGCCGAGCCGCGGAATCCGCCTCAGGGGGGACCCGGACGTCAACCACCCGACCCGCGACGCGATAATACTACCGGCCGCGGAGATAGCGGGGTCAAAACAATGACCCCCGGAAGTCGGTAACCGCGATACTCCGGAGGGAAGTAGCGGACGGAGGGTCACTAGGGGAGGCGCCGGGAAAGATCCGAGGGGTCAGCGGGACCACTCGGTCGCACAAACCTCGGACTCGGGAACCAGAGGAGCGGGGTCCAAAGGGCCCCATGCGTATGCGTACGAGTAATTACGAAGCTCGGATTGAGAACCGCGGGCGACACTGAACACGAAAACATCGAAAAACTGTCATAAGAAAAGAGAAAGCGTTCACCATCTGGCGTGAAAAAGTACCGAGATGTGAATAACACCGATGGTGGGAGCAAAGATCCCGAGGTGGGAACGCCGGGAGAGCCCGGCAACTCGTGGCAGTCGCTCGGATATCGTGGTCGCGGTAATACGTATATAAGATTCGCTCATACAATACGGACTTAGCGCGTAGTTTAGCGCAGCGATATATTACAACCAAGCACTCCCGCGTACTTGCGCGTTAAACATAACTCGTATAACTATTTCGAGCGGTAATTAATTACCATTTATAACAACGTTCGACGAAAAGTGTCAGCGTGAAGCGCATCCGGCGCGACAATCTTTGTAATCAAGTACAACGATCTGAAATAAATCAATCGTTTGTTAATATACGCAGTGTCAAGTTAATTTGAATTACTTACTTGCGACTTACTTTGTCCTACGGCATTGATCCATCGTTGTCCAGCGGCGTTCCAGTATGCGATAAGACGAGGATCTGGGACAGTCAGCGGCAGTTGAGATCCATCCGGGGCGAGAAGCTGAAAGGGAAATTGGCCGATTAATTAAACATACACATTTTCTACTTACCTGTTCCGTCGGGGGTGGTCCCACGTTGTCCATCGATGATCCAGCAGTGGGGAGGCAGCGTCGGGGCGTCGAGACATCCAGCGTCGAGAACCTGAAAATAAAAGAGAATTAATGGAGTATTGTTGCAATATCGTGCTGTAATTTCGATACTTACCTTCTCGGTATATCAAGGTCAAACCGAGTGGCGACCGTTTGATAGGCAAATCTGGCTGAGATTTCATATTTTCGTGTGATCCACGTACCCAGAAAGTGACGTCCGGTCACATCCTAAGGGCTGGGGCGGGGTTAATGAAGGGCGATATCCGGCGGGGTGACACAATAAAGGCCGATTCGGCTTCAGTCAATCAGACAAATTAAATAATCAATCACGTGAGCATCAGAAATGAAACAATCAAAATCGTGGTAGCGCGGACGCCAGAAATGAACGGAGTATTACGGTATCGTATAGCCAACGCGCAGAATGCGCTGCGATTAGATCAGAAAAATACAGTAAAAAGAAACTTATAATTAATATAGAACATCGACAGTAAACGCGAAATAATCAGGGAAATAAAACATATGGTCTCACAGGAAAGATCGCGAGAAGATGGTACGTCACGCTCGAAGCGCGTGAACGCCACGTATCGAGTCGCACGAGAATTCTGTTGCCAATTATTTTAAGCTTAACGCAAGTAGGAATCGCGGCGCAAGTCACGTCTCAATGTAATGAGGACTGTACGCAACGCAATAACGCGAGATAATTTTCGGCGCGATCGCAAGGAGACGCGGAATACTACAACTAACGCGAAAACACGGACTTAATCTAACGCGAGAATTACCCAAGGGTAACTTAAATCATTCGGGCGAATACAATACTCTGTCTTCAGTGATTTTCGTAACGCGCAGAATGATGCGCCGAGATACTCGAAATAGCGCAGAATACTGGAACGAACGCGAGGAAAAATATACGGAATTACCGCGAGCAATAATAACACGCAATCACGACGGCACTGAGTCTATCGCGAGAATGGAGTAAATCACGCGAATAACGTTCTCCCGCCAGCACGACTACTTCTTACACGCAATTATCGAAACAACGCATCCGAACATAACTATCCTAACACGCATAATTTTCTACGGCAATGAGCCCACATAAACGGCAGGTTAACGCGATTAATGTGCCGACGCGGACGACATTCCAACATAAGTAATGTTTGGTAATTCGATACGCCGTGAACACTGTATGCGCGAGACGCAACCACGAGCGCGGACATTACACGAACACGGACTCACATTCCCGGATTTCGCCACGAATCTATCGCGATCTCCAGAGGCTCGCTATCACGTCTTTATCCCAATTCCGCGGCCACGATACCATCCCGAGGCCCTTCGCTCTCGCTGTCGATCGCCATTCGATACTCGGTCTCACGGGACCGTGCATGTCGCGATATTACAACGTTTTTCCCGGACGAGAGCGCGCACCGGAGGGCGGCGTCGTGGCTTTACATGTCGGTATTAAGTACTTGCGAGCAACCTCACCGATGCGATGCTTTCTCTTCGGGCTTCTCGCCGTCACCTCGTGCCAACAGTCGTCGCAGGACGAAACGAATACCCGACTCGGGGCGGCTATCGCGAATCGTAAAGAAACTTTTATAGCGTGTTCGGACTCGCCGACGGACGACCAGAGAGTCTCGCTAAATCCGCTCGATTGCGGAATCGATGTGGCACCCCCTTCCGTAGGGGCGCGCCGACCAATCGGGAGCGAGCTTGCAAGCTCGCGCGATATTTCAATGCAGGATCGTCGTAAGGTGGATCCTTCGGGGGCGCGCAACGGTCCCTCGGCGGCGTAGCGACTCCTTCAATCTGTCCCTGGGCAGCGGGCTGGACTTTGTTCTGGCCGGTGTGCCTCCGGTTTGACCTCGGGGCGGTGATCAGTCACCCCGCGGGCCGGTATTTCGTGGAGGCAAATTGCTGAGGCCGGGTTTTCCCCAGGCGCCTGGGGCCCCGCTATCGGCGGCCTTGTCCATCTGTCGCCTCTCTCGTCGCTGCTCGTCCCTGGGCGCGAATTTCCGCGCCTTGTGACGGCGGCGGGGCGCTGCCACGAAGCGGCGCGGCGGGCCGCAACGTCACAATACATACAATTTGTAATACTAAAATAAATAAAAGTATTAAAATATTAACAAATTAAATATTAAATAAAAATAAATAATGTAACGATACACGATAATAACGTACTTACGATAATTCTTTCGCTTAAACGGGATTTTGTAGTAACTTACGATAATTCACTCCGCGTAAACGAGTGAATTATCGTAAGTTACTACAGAAGTAACGCTCGCGTAAACGTAGTATATTTTTATTTTTATATTTAATTTAATTTTTTTTTACACAAATAAAAATAGCATAGCAATTTACATTTTTGCAATCAGTATTTTTTTCCTGAAAGCGAGAATCGTGTTTGTGTAGATATGCGACCAATATATACCAATATATTTATATCCTTTTATTTATTTAAATTTTAAATAATACACGTTTATTATATATAGGCGCTACTACTTTTGCCGTGCGGTATTCTACTTTAGTCAGCTATGCTTATTCTAACTTAATCAGCTACTGGGTGCGTGCGTAGAAATAGCCCAAGTTAGGTGAATCGCAAAGGAGGGTAGAGAGATGTAGGCGACACAGTAAGATAAGTTTTACACACTATATTTACATTTTATTTACATTTTTGGTGAGTGTCAGTGTACCTAGCTTTAACCTGATAACCCCCTCGTTGCTTGGTTTGCGTCGATGCATCCACCTTCGTGGTCTCCGGGTTCGCCTGTGTACCTACGGTGGATGTAATTGTGGCGTCCCGCATCGTTATCTCAGCATCGGTTGCAGTAGAGGCGTCGCGCGTCTGTCTCTTTTTGCTGCTGCCCGGAACCTTCTCCGGGTTAACCTTGGCACGCTTTGGGGGATCGTCGTGCTTTGAGGCGTCTGTGGCCGCGGTAGTGCTACTCACACTCGTTACCCCGGATGAGTAAGAAGAGAGCGTTACGTTTCTCTTTCGGTGCGAGATAACTTGTAAAGGCATCGGCAGGGTCCGCCGTCGTCGAGTAAAATCATTGTCCTTCTTAAATTGTTCTTCAAAAAGCCGCGGCGTCTTGCCTTCTGTCGTCTTACCGCCGGGTGTGTGGGATGCCAGGATGAGGCGACCACGCGCAAGGGTCCGTACCCGGTGATAACCTGAAACGAAGTGACTCGGACGCGGTACCGTGAAAGAACGTGCGCGGTGTATGGCTTGCCGGCGACTGCGCGCCGTTATTGGCGGGGCGCCTCGCGCCTTGTGCCAGGCGACCGAGCGCCGTGATTGGCCGGGCGACCGAGCGCCTCTACTGGCCGGGCGACTTGCGCCTTGTAGGCGACTGGCGTTGTGTGTAGGCGACTCGCGCCGTCGTAGGTGACCGAGCGCTGAGAAAGCGGCTAGCGCTGTAGGCGACTCGCGCTGTCCTAGGCGACCGAGCGCCGAGAAAGCGGCTTGCGCTGTAGGCGACTAGCGCCGTTGTAGGCGGCCGAGCGCCGAGGAAGCGGCCAGCGCTGTAGGCGACTCGCGCCGTCGTAGGCGACTAGCGCCGTGAGTAGGCGTCTTGCGCCGAGAAAGCGACTAGCGCTTGTAGGCGACTTGCGCCGTGAGGCTTCAGCGTCTAGGCGCTCTATGCTTTTGGCGACTGGCGCCGGGAAGATCTGCTCGAGCCCGTAGGGGGTCTTCCTTTATACTAGTCGGTGCAGAAATTAGAACTCGCAAAGCTGCCCCGGCTATGCGACGCCTGGCGGCGTTGCTGCGAACTGCCGGTATTGCAGGCATCACGCAGGGATGTATCATTGGTGGCGCGGACCGCCACATCATACATTACCGTTATGTGAGTTATTGTATTATTATGATAAACTCATTTATGCTAGTAAAAACATATTAAAGTAAATGGAACATAATAAATAACACTTGATCTATTAATAAATAATAATAAAATTTATGATTTATTTATAGTATAATGAATAAATAAACGAACATGTCCTTCGAGATTACATATATTAAAGCACACAATTTGCGTACTTAAGGAACAACGCAATTGCAGTTCACAATTTTGTAAATTACTCATCTTTACTTGCAGATAAGTACCGCCGGCATTTGCGTTACCCGATGTGCACCACGGGGAGGTTGCTCGGTCGGATTTTGCACATCATGTCTCTTACAGACATGAATAAGTCTTTTACAGACATATATTGTCTCTTAAGGCCGGATTGGTGGCGCCAACTGACTGGCATTCGTTGGCGCCAGAAACCGTTTCCATTAAACTGGCGAACTCATAAGTGTTTATACACGCAATGATTAATGGCGCCAACTGACTGGCATTCATTGGCGCCAGAAACCGTTTCCATTAAACTGGCAAACTCATAAGTGTTTGCATAGTGATGTTATTGGCGCATAATATGAAAAATATGTAGGTAATCGTCAAGATGTCAACCGAGTTGTTGGATGCGACTATTCGTTTGGAAATTTTAGTAATAAGTAACGAACTACAAAACATTCTTGCGGTTAAACTGAAAAGAAAGAAACGTAGATATTGGGTACGAAAATGGATCGCTAGACGAGAAGTTGCTTTACAATTTATAGAAGAACTAGCTGCAGAGGATAACCAAACGTATCTGAACATGTTTCGAATGACCCAAGAACGTTTTCAAGATTTGTTAGGGATGGTGTCTGCTAAACTTCAAAAGCAAGATACGCATATGAGGCCAGCACTTTCACCAAAACTGAAGCTTCAGATCGTGCTTAGATACTTGGCTACTGGTGACTCCCTCGCATCATTACAGTTACTGTTCAGAGTTCCCAAGTGCACAATCTGTACTTTTTTACCTGAAGTCTTGGATATCATTCACGAAGCGTTGAAAGATTTTATTAAGGTAAGCTTTTTCCTAGCATTATTATTAATATTACTACAATGAGTGCTATATGTAGGTATATCAAATTTTAATGTTCTATCTTGAAAATAGTCTTTAAACTTTCTTTATTAGCCCGGTTTCCTTCCGATTTAAACTTTCTGTTTTACGTACTGTAAATTTCTTTGGCTTCCTTCATAGATAGATGAACAAATAATTCTTTTAGTACTTTTTCGTATTTCAAATTTATTTAAGAGACAAAACCTAAATAAAAAATTACAAAGATAAATTTTTAAAGAGAATAAAAACTCATGTACTTGTAAGATTAAATAGAAAGTTTATTTAAAATATATATATGACATAGGTCAACAAAATTCTTAGAATAGGTCTGAAAATATAACAAAACATAAACTTTCAAAAAAAAAAAAATAGTTTTGGTATTAAGACTTTGTAAAAACTAAAACTGAAATAAGTTTACTTTTAGTAGGTCTACAGGATTTACAAAGTCCGAAAACATAACATAGCATACACTAAAAAAATTTTTTTTATATTAAGATTGAAATAAAAGTTTACTTTAAAGAGACCTCTAAGGCCTGCAATACCTACAAAATAAAGTAAAAATTAAAAGTCAGTCACTTTATAGTCATTAAAATTACATGTTCAAATCTGATGAATCTGTATTCTCTACACTGTCCTTAATTTCTACGAGCTCAACGGGTACAATAGTAGATGACCTAACAGGTACATTAATCAAAGATGGCATAGTAGTAGAACTTGAAAGTGGTGAAGAAAAAAGTAATGAACTTTGACTGTGCTTAGATGGATCTACATCAGTGTGTACAGAAGATGAAAGTTGTTGCATCATCAAAGTGTTCAATAAAATATCTAGTATTTGCTTCTGACATTGTAGCGCGTTTGACGTGGTCATTTGACGAAGATATTCTGCAACAGTGCTGCCAAATTGTTCGTATAAGTCAGTACGTGTTCGCGTTGCCACAGCATGCTGTTCGAAAACATTTTGAAGCGCATTTATTGCTTGTTGAATTGTAGACATGCTAGATTGCATTTTTTGATTTTGTTTCATGGGAGGCTGTAGTGGTTGCTTTGTATGCTTTATTGCAGATGTATCTGGTTGTACATTTACTGTCGTTCTGAGCTTTTTGGAAGACCGTGACTGATGAGCACTTGTAACTTCTTGTTCTTTATTAATCTGCTCTTCTTCTAATAATAGATCATTATTATCATCTTCCAGTTCCTCTGTCTCATCTTTCTGTGTTGTCAATTCCTAAAACAATAGAATAAAGATATTTGTAAAAACAGAAATTAACATAAAGTCTGTATTTTAATCATGAGTCTATATTTTTCGTCGTTTTCCTTTCAGATGCCAAATACAACAGAAGAGTGGTGTAAAATAGAAAAAGGGTTTGCTGAGAGATGGAATTTCTCTGGCTGTGTTGGCAGTTTGGACGGCAAACATGTTGTTATTAAGAAACCTAAACACAGTGGATCACTGTATTACAACTATAAGGGATCCTACAGTATTGTTTTAATGGCTGTAGTAGATAGTGAATATATTTTCCGTTACATTGATGTTGGAGCTTTAGGAAGAAATTCTGATGGTGGAATATTTCAGAATAGCAGCTTAAAAAGAGCTATTGATGAGAAGTTACTCAATTTGCCAGAGAACTTTTTCTTTGTTGGCGATGATGCTTTCCTCTTAAAATTATATTTGTTAAAACCGTATTCCAGAAGCGATTCATTAAACATTAAGAAACTGATCTTTAACTACAGACTTTCTAGAGCTCGAAGGATTGTTGAGAATGCATTTGGAATCCTGGCAAATAAATTCCAGGTTTTTGCAAAACCAATTACATATGAACCAAAAAAAGCTGATAAAATTATTCTGGCAGCTGTTGCTTTACATAATTGGTTACAAATAACCTCACAATCACACTATATTCCACCTGGATCTATTGATATTGATGACATTGAAAATGGAAGAGTTATTCCTGGACATTGGCGTCAGGATGGTCAAGGATTATTCAGCCTATCAAGACAAGAAAGTAACAACGGTCAACAATCAGCTGGCGAGCTCAGAGACCAACTTGCTACTTATTTTATGGGAGAAGGAGCAGTGCCTTGGCAGATGGCAATGATTCAATCGACTAATCATCCTACGTAGACTTCAGTATAATACATTGTTAAGTTTAGTGTACACAGAAATGTTTATGATTAAACACAGTAAAATAAACATACTATATAACTTTTAAAACTGACCTCTGAATCATAATTCTACAAAATTAAGAAACTAAAAATTCTTACCAAATTTGACTTAGTTGACCGAGGTTTGAGAACCTTTCGTAGAAAGCGGTCAGCAACAGGGTACCAGGTAACAGAAGGTATATATACGTCTTCTGCTGAAGCTCCACTTCTCTTTGAGGCTTCAACTTTATGGAATTCCAATGTATAAGCGTTTCTTATACTGCGAATTTTAGCCTTTACAAGAGTGTCGTTGATATCCGGAAAATTTTCTTTTAGCGCTTCAACCATTGCGTTATAGCTTTCGTCTTTCTTATTACGGTCTTTATATATTTCACCGGAAACATCCCACAGAGCAGGAAACTGCTCGTACACTTCTAAAAACATTTTTATTTCGTCCGAATTCCATTTGTTTTGACGCTTTTTTATCACTTTTACTTTCTGTGCCACTTCTTTTGTATTCTGCATTATGAATAACGTCCTGTAAAACAGTGTCAGAATGCTTTCACGTAGTGGATAAATGACGCCTGCGTCAACGGGTCTGGCAGTTTTATACAAGGAGGGAATTTCTTCAGGTCTTCGTTCGTGCGTTGATCTCTCCTTAGCAGGGGAAGGACCTCTGACCAAGGGCGGTGGCGCCCGGTTCTTCGGGCTGGCACGGAGTTCCTCTTCCTGAGGTGCCGGGCCCGCCTGCTTAGCCAGGTTCCTCAGAGCGGCGGCGAAGCTCCTGCTATTCTGCTGCCCGCCCGATCCAGGTCCCGGGGTGTGACCCTGAGGTAGTACGCCGGAACTGGGTCGGTGGGACTTGCCAATCGAGGTTGGCTGAGCTTTGGTGCTGGCGGGCTGTAGACCTTGTTCCTTCTCCGGAATTTTTGCAGGTGCCTTTTTATCGGGTGCCTTTGGTGAGCAGTTCTTTCGCACTGGCCTAACGGTTAATGTCGGTGGAACCTATGCAAGCATATAACCTTAAATTTTATATTGACACTTATGAGTTTGCTAGGTTAATGGTAACGATTTCTGGCGTCAATGAATGCCAGTCAGTTGGCGCCAATAATCATTGCATGTGAAAACGTCACTTACCTAACGTCTGGCGTCAGTACTACTAAATATCGTCAATTTAGATTTTGTGGCACCAGTAACCTCCAGTAACTGCCACACTACTAGCGCCAGTTTGTGTCAAGTGTTTACACTTGCATTTTTACTGGCGTTAGTCGACTGGCGCGGCCTGGCGCCACCAATCATTGCGTGTGAAAACCGGCCTTTACAGACATGAAGTTTCTTATAGACATGATGTCTTTTACAGACATTTTGTACATACTCGTTTTTTATGTCTCTATACTTTTGTGTCCACGATACTAGAAATCGTTCCGAGATCTCGGATGGAGAGAGAATTGACTAATCGCATTGGTCAATTGACCGAATTGTTTAAATATGATTTGTTAAATCTTTCTCTGTCCGAGATCTCGGAGTAATTTTTAGCATCGTGGTTACAAGATTTACAGACATGGTGTCTTTTATAAACATAATGTTTTTAAAAGATACTTTACACGGCGCTGGTTTTATTTGCATTTGCTTTTATAGACATTATTGCATATCATTAAATGAAGAAAGATCAGCAATATTGTCATCGTCTGTAGAATATAATGTTAGACTACTTTTTTCCTTAGAAGGATGCTTAGCATATAAGTTATTAGATGACATGAGAGATAAATGATTGTCATCAATTTTCATGTTTAAAATATTTTCCCCTCTGGCATGTAATGCTGATTTAACGACGCAAATAGCATTTACAGAAACTGATGACAGACTATTTAGTTTTTTCATTTTTACATCTGGCAGATATGAAAATATTCTTTTTGAATCAGCATTCGAGTTAGGAAGTGATCGAATTGCATTTAGAAGAGATCTTAAATTGGGATATTTAATGTCGTTATTCTGACATTGCAAAATTTGCTTCCACATTTCATCAAAATTTAATTCTTTCAAATTCTGTTTTTCTGCTACAGTAAAATCTAAATGCAATGTTGACCATTCTTTCTTTAAACAGTCTTCATCAAAACCGCCAATAGTTTTAACGATAAAGGAAATATCATTGAATGACGTTTCTCTATCGATATCAAATAAAGCTGTATGCGATTTGAAAACTTTTAATTTAGACAAAAATTTGTCATTGACTGGTAATCTTTTACAAATTTGCTTTGCAGCAGTTATGTAAAATTGTAAACAATTTTTTCGAATATTTATAACTGCGTCCGTACGTCCTTCAATCATTAATTGACTGAGATATTCTTCGCATTGCGATCCTAAATTAATTTCACACAAAGATTTATGATTTTCATTTTGTGAGAAATTAATTTCAGGCAAATATTTTAAAAATTCTGGTTTTAAAAAATTTTTACAGATATCAATAAGGAAAACAATTACTTTCGACTGCAACAAATGAATTCTTGTTTCTTTAGCTTGAAAAAATGCATTAAAGACATTAAAAAATTGTAATATATATTTTAAGAATAATACATATGCTTTCATGTCTATGTTCTGCATTACAGATAAAAGACATTCCCCCGATTCTGTCTTTTCATTTACAACCCATTCAAAAAATATTTAATAGTATCCCAATATTCAAGAATTCGTTCAACACATGAGTGGCGAGAAAGCCAACGCGTTTCTGCTAATTTTAAAATTTTATGATTTGTTTCTTGAAAACATTCACAAAATTCGCGAAAAATGGCTGTACGCTTCGGACTATTATTTATATATGTTGCAATCTTTCTTAAAAATTTGTCGCAAACTGGAGGTATTTTTTCACATGCGGCATGCGCAATTAATGCAGCGGAATGGCATGGACATTAAAAAGCGTTAATACATTTTTACACATTTCTTCAAGTTTTTTTTTAAATGTTAAATGTTTCCCTGTCATGACAGAAGCATTATCGCATGACAAAGCAACAATATTTTTAAATGGTATTTGTAGTTTCAACATTTCTTGTTTAAAGGCATTAAATAATTTTTCTGCACTGCAATCTCTCGCATCGATATCAATTAACTTTACTAATTGTGAGTGAATATCTAATGTTTGAGGATTAACATATCGTACATGAAACGTCATCCATTTTTAATTTGTAATGTGTCTGATGTTTCATCAATAAAAATTGAAAATTTAGTATTTTGAATATTTTTGACTACACGATTAGTCTCAACTGGGCACAAAACATTCGAAATTATATTCGTACACTTTGTTCGACCCATACACATATTTTCTAAAATCTCTCTACAATCCTCATCTTTCGCTAAGTCTTTAAACAAATTGAGAATTATTTCTGCAGATGCAAACGAAATATTTCTTTCAACCATTACGGTGGCATATCGAATTTTAAATGATATTTTTTTCTTTTTAAACGGCAAAAATGTTTTGTTTTGCGCATTTAAATTTTTATTCGACAAACTACTTTCTGTATTACATTTTTCCAAATTTTTTAAATGCATCTTAGAATCTGCATGACGATAGATTTGAGATAAACCACGAACAATAGATTTATCACAAATAGAACAAGCAAATACATTTTCTTTATGCGGCACTTCAAGTAACCACAGCTTAAATTGTTCAATCTGTAACCATTTTTGTTTAAATCGTCGTTTATACCTGCTGCTTTATTTGAAGTACTCGAGTTTACATCATTATTATTGAATAATGATGTACTTTTTGTGATATTATTTTTATAACATGCAGATTCCGCATGTCTTAAAATATGTGATGAACTGCACGAGAAATTATTATTGCATACAGTGCAATGAAAAAGACTATCATCAAATGATACTTTGCGTATCCAAGATTTAAAGCGATCATCAGTTAGCCAATTTTCAGAAAAAATTCGTTTACATTTTTTTTTCAATTGATCACACGTATCCATGTTAATAATTAAATAATTAAATAATTAAAAAAATAATAATAAACAAAAATTTGACATTTTTAAAATTTTTAACACGCAATTTTTTATACGCCTCACCACACGTCGAGTTGTCACATGAATCGCCACACTTGAGTCACCACACGAGCCACAACACAAGTTATTAAGTCACCACACCAATTACCACACAATCTTTATTGAAGAATAATTTTCATCAAGCTTTTATAAAAGCTCAATTCGCGAACTTTACACACAACTTTACGCACTTATGCACACAAAAACACGTGGGTTTATTCGTGTCGGCTTGTCAGCTGTCATTACCCCAATAGGCGTTTTTCATTTGTTACATAGGTGGAAGAAGAAAAACGCCGTGATTCGCGTTTGGATGACATAGAAGATGACATAGAAAAATTAAAGAGCCTTAAAATGTCGAGGGACGAAATGTCAAGTAAGTACTATACATTTTTTATCACTAACTAACTCACTCATACTACGTTTACGCGAGCGTTACTTTTGTAGTAACTTACGATAATTCACTCGTTTACGCGGAGTATATTATCGTAAGTGACTACAAAATCTTGTTTACGCGAAGGAATTATCGTAAGTGACTACAGAAGTAACGCTCGCGTAAACGTGTAGTATCACTCACTCACTTTATATAACTCTTGCGAATTATCTTTCTTTCTTTTTGACTGAACGCGTTATTCCTATGATGGTCACAAATAATCCTCACATACAATAAGATAATTATACCACATGCACGCCAATATAGTTAACCCTTAAAGTGTGTATACGTTTTTTTCGGTACCTTCTAAGTGTATACGAGGGTCTGTCACATTCAACGCTATTAAAGTATTTTAAAAAATCTAAAAAAAATCATGAAACATCTGAACATGAACAATCTGTCTACATTGTAATTGACGATTTTATAGTTATTTTGATAAACATCGTTTATTTAACATCTTCTAACAGGCTTGCAAGTTTTACAGTTACGAGCAGATATCACTTTGGCTTGGACGCCGTAGACCCACGTATATATGTAAAGGGTTAATTTAATTTAATTATATTGCAAATTTTATTATTATTATCTTCTTTCAGCAGAAGATTGCAATTGCAATTGCAGCGGCAGCAGAAGCAGCTGCAGCTACAACAACCGCAGCAACCGCAGCCGCAGCTGCAGCCGCAGCAAGAGATAAATAGTACGTATTTCTTTTTATATTAATAGTATCATTTTCATCTATTATTTTTTATTACATACACATATTCCGTTTATAATATTCCTTTATTTTTTTAGGACTCCGACGAGGAATGGGATGCGGGCGAGCGCGCGCGCGCTGGTATTCCCAGCGGGGCCGCCTCTGGGGACGAGGCCGTCCTTACACAATAAAAAATTATTATTTGAATTAAAACATGTGGTTGTATTGTTAATGTATTGTAATTTTATGTTTCAATTTAAAAAATTTGTTGCTTTAATTTAAAAAATGTATTTGCTTTCTAATTTTTTTTATGTACTTACACGGAGAGAATTTTTCCTTAAAATTTACCCTGAAATCACGGTAGTTGTGGAACAACATGTACCACCAAGAATGTTATGCGAGCTATTTTGATTAATATCTACCATGATAAAAAATATTAATATCTTTACATTACAAAATATGTTTGATTAATTTTACTAAAATATATTCAGGAAATTTCAATAATTTTTCAAAATTTACCAATCTGCTTGGTAATTTTTATCACGTTGTTTGTAAAATGTCTTTTGTATATTTAAAAAATTCCTTGGTTGCCAAGTTGTCCTAAGTTTGTAATAAATTTAAGGGTAAAATATAACAAAATATTCTCTCCGTGTATAACATTTAACTTTTTAATTTTTAAAAAATCTTATTTATAAGAAACATATGTCTGTAAGAAAGACATATATAATGTCTGTAAAAGACTTATTCATATCTGTAAGAGACATCATGATGTGCAAAATCCGACCGAGCAACCTCCCCGTGGTGCACATTTACGCAAATGCCGGCGGTACTGATCTGCAAGTAAAGATGTGCAATTTACAAAATTGTGAATTGCGATTGCGTTGTTCCTTAAGCACGCAAATTGTGTGCTTTAATATATGAACCTAATATCGAAGAACATGTTCGTTTATTTATTCATTATGTTATGAATAAATCATGAATTTTATTATTATTTATTAATAGATATCAAGTGTTATTTATTATGTTTTATTTACTTTAATATGTCTTAAAAATACTGGTTGCAAAAATGTAAATTGCCATGCTATTGTAAAGTTATTAATTTAATGCACCGATTTTACCGGCACTGACCGCGAGTTACACGGGGAGATGTCAGGAATGGATGTAGATGGGTGAGAGACAATAATTTTAGTTAAATATGGAAAAGGTAACTTTATTTCACGGCAAGATGCAACAAGACGCCTACTCAATCCAACGTCTGTGCATCGACTGACTCTTCTTCCTCGCTCTACGCCAATCCAGGCGTTTCTTCATGCGCAGAGCGCTACGGCGCATACCAGTATCTCAAGCGACCAATCACACCTTACGGTCTACTCAAGCACGGCGCAACATTAATCTTACAGTTCGGCCATTCTGCGCATACATTCGTCCCGAATGTCTTAACGGAAATTTAATCTCGAAAAACAAAATAAAATATGCTCTAACAATACAATCTTCAATACAACTTAAAATATTCGAACTCTTACTTATTCTTTAACATAAATCACAATATCATTTTTATTATTAATTATTCAGACTTTTCATTTTTTTATAATACGGTAACCTTAAATTTAACTGCACGCAAAACTTAAACTATTTTAAACTTATAATTATCTCATAAAACAATGCTTTTTAAATCTTTAATTTAATAAAGTTATGACTCTGGTTGTTTTATCCAATGCTTTAATCTATCTGGGGAAAGTATAGAGTTATAAGGCCTGGAGGTTACACTGAAACCTGGAATATCTTGAATCACATATCTATTATTATTTAAGGCCTTTGTAACCATATACGGACCCTTATAACACGGCTTTAATTTCTTATTTCCACCGGGTTTTACCACAGTATCTCTTATAATAACGTAATCTCCCTCTTTATACTGAGTTGGTTTTTCATGTTGTTCATCGTATTCAACTTCAGCCAACTGATTTAATGTTTTTACCAACTATCCAAGTGACCACGTGGCTCATAACCAAAAAATAATTTTGAAGGAGAAGCCTTCACTGAAGAATGAAATGTATTGTTTATCACGTATTGGATAGTTCCAATCGCGGAACACCATGATTGTTGTTCCTCATTAATTCTTTTAAGAAACGCTTTTAAAAACCTATTAACTCTTTCTACCATGCCATTTGCCCATGGAGCAGCAACAACAACTTGACGATGTTTAACATTATAAGCTTGCATAAACTCTGAAAATTCATTCGAAGCAAATGCTGTACCTCTATCCGATACTAACATATCTGGACTTCCATATGTGTTAAACAACCCTTTCAAATGTTCGATAGTTTCTTTTGAACTGGTAGATTTGACGGGAAATAACCAAGTAAGACGCGTAAACGCATCTACTATTAATAAAATATGTTCGTATCCCTCAACTGACTCTGATACTGGCCCAAAATGGTCCGTATGCCAAATTCGACACGGGGATTCAGGGTTATTTATTACATGTAATTCGCCTTCGCGAGTATTAATAGACGCATTTGTCATCATACAAGTCGAACATTTATCTATATAATCCATTATTTTCTTTCGTAAAGAAGGATACCAATAATTTACGTCTATACCTCGGAAAGTTTTCTTGACGCTACAATGCGCCATATTGTCATGATATACCCGAATAACGTTATTTATCATAACCCCTGGAATTACGAATCTAGGTTTATCCTTTGCTTTATGATAAACAAGTCCATCTATTAATGTAAATTTTTCATTATCCTCAAACTCTAATTTTTTTGCAATATCCTTTAATTTAACATCATGCAACTGCTCATATTCTAGCTCTCTTTCAAGAGGCATTGGTTCTATATACGCAACATCATTATCATCCTTAAGGGAAACTTTAATAGAGTAATCATCATTAACCAATGGTATGCCTGAATTCTCTACCTCTTGCATCCTCGACATTAATTTTTGTTTATTCGATTCATTACAATTAATACCGATATCTTGCAACAACGACAGCATATCTTCAGATTTATCTTCAACAATTTCTGTAGTAGCTATCTTTTGAAATAATTGAACTCGATTATTTAATTCAATACCAGATGTTTTATATAAAATTGAAATATTATTCTCTTTAAGAAAATCCAAACCAATAATTAAATCCGAAGAAAATGAGTCATCACTCAATACCAATAAAGAAATTGATGCTTTCAAATTTGGCAATAAACCCAGAGAAATCATTGTTTGGGCTGATCCTAATATATTAATAAAAGTATTATTCACCGCTTTATATCGTTTTATATTTTCACTCTTTTCTAAATCGACATTTATAAATTTTGCAAAAACCGAAGACTTAATAAACGAAACGGGACTTTCGTTATCTAACCACGCATTCAAATTACATGGAATTTCATTCATCGAAGTTACAATAATACGCGAATCGGAAATTTCTAACTTCCTACCGGAATCTTCATCCGTCGCTGCAATCTCCATCTTCTGACAGTCGGCTCGGACATGGCCTTTTGCCCCGCAATAAACACAAAACACATCTTTGTCCGATTTTGACACCGAACTATCTTTAGATACCGTGCCCTCACTATTTTTCACCTTATCATTCTTGATTTCCTGATGATGAATCTGGCGAGTGGGCTCAGCTGACACCGATGTTATCCAATGCATCTCCTCCAGGAATTCATCGATTGAAGTACAATGAAGTACAGCTGCTGATTCTCGCAATGGTCGGCTTCCGATACCGTTAATAAGCAAATGAATGGCATCTTCTTCTGGCAAGTTTAAATTTTTCATCAGCACTAACTTGTCCATGGCGTAATCTTGGAATTGCTCTTTTGGAAAATTCCATCTTCTTGCTTCAACTTTTTGCATGGCCACATGAAACAATATCTTTCGTTTAAATAGGCGTATTATAGCCTCTTTAAATATCTGCCATAATTTAATCAACGTTGTTACGTTAAGATCAAACCATCTTTTGGCATTTTTGACGAGTTTTTTAGAAGCTGCCAAAAGTAATACATCTTCTGAAACTGCATGGATTTGTGCAATTCTTTCTCCAGTCTGAATCCATGTTTCTATCTTCTCTTCATCTGTTCCGGCAAATTCAGGAATTTGGGCCGTTAACAATTTAACAGCATGTGCGGTTGCTATTGAAGAA
The DNA here is from genome assembly GCF_030848805.1 of Temnothorax longispinosus. NCBI lineage: Eukaryota > Metazoa > Arthropoda > Insecta > Hymenoptera > Formicidae > Temnothorax > Temnothorax longispinosus. The sequence goes on along the minus strand of NC_092365.1, from coordinate 9,193,216 downwards.
ATTGGCTGACGACGTGTAATTGAAATATCGGAATTCGCACGTATAACATTGTCTTCACTTGATACATTACGCATTCTATTTTGAGAGTCCTCGCGAGACGAGTTCATTAATTCGATCATCTGCTGCATCATAGCCTGATTTTGACGCTGCTGTTCCTGTTGGTTTTCTTGCTGGATAAACATTTGTTCTTGTTGAAGTCGCATTTGCTCTTGCTGAAATCGCATTTGCTCTTGCTGGAAACGCATTTGCTGTTGCTGGAAACGCATTTGTTCTGCCATCCAGGCACAGATTTGAGACAGATCGGATGATCCTGTCGGCGTCGTCGCTGCGACTGTTGATTGCATCGCCTTACTTTTATCGGCGGCACGCGTTTCTCCTTTTTGTAGATCGGACGTGGCTTGTCTCTCCAAATGAGACATGATCATGTCTATACAACGCGATGTATCGCTCGGCGGATTTAGCCCATATTTCCGGGCTTCTTCCTGAAGCTCACCAATAGCCATATCTTGCAGTCGTTGTCGCTCCATAGCTCACTCAGAATGGCGGCAATACCGCACCACAAAATGGCAGGAGACTGCACGAGAACGTTCGAGACGTACTAAATGGCGGGAGATTGCTCGAGAACGTTCGGTCGCACCAAGATGGCGGTAGAACGCTGCATCCAAAATGGCGGGGAAACCGTTCGAGAATGTTTGAGACGTAGCAATTTCTCACTCGCGAAAAATGTCTATTTATAGCGTGGCGGACCGATATCTCTGGTCGCCGATCCACAAAATCAATGTTCTTCAACGTCGTTACGACGGGATAATGTCTCTCACTTGAACATCGCGATTACGATAACGGTCGTTGACCCGATATTTTTTCACGGGATAACTGGCCGGAAATACCGTACTCGAATGTCGATTACAGCCTTGCACGCTGTATTTATTACTCGTCCGAGCAAAGGAATGAGGACAGAAGGAAAAGGGAAATCAGTAGCAAGCCGAATCGTTTCACGATAATGGCGGTACACGATTAATATCCCACTTCTGAACTGTAAAGTTATTAATTTAATGCACCGATTTTACCGGCACTGACCGCGAGTTACACGAGATGTCAGGAATGGATGTAGATGGGTGAGAGACAATAATTTTAGTTAAATATGGAAAAGGTAACTTTATTTCACGGCAAGATGCAACAAGACGCCTACTCAATCCAACGTCTGTGCATCGACTGACTCTTCTTCCTCGCTCTACGCCAATCCAGGCGTTTCTTCATGCGCAGAGCGCTACGGCGCATACCAGTATCTCAAGCGACCAATCACACCTTACGGTCTACTCAAGCACGGCGCAACATTAATCTTACACTATTATATTTAATATTTTAATATTTTTATTCATTTTAGTATTACAAATTGTATGTATACATATAACATTGCCAGTGCATGGATTGCGTGGTAAAATGAAATGCGGACACCCGAGTTATGGTCATGGTACGGATCGAGCGGGAGGAAGGACAGAAGATCATATGTCTGCCTTCTTTTATTCAGCCGAAGGCAACCGAAACGTTGAGCGCACACGGACGTAGCTCGTGTTTTGTGTGAGTATCCCCTCCATTTCCATGACGACCGGGCCGCGTCTCATTTTCTGGCGGCACTGTTTTGTCGTCGCCAGCCAAGGTTTTTTCATAAAACAAAAAACGACACATGTGGATGGATTCAAGTTTTATTTTATAATACACCTATATGTAGGCGTATTATAACTAATCAATTAGCAAAAAGAAAATTATAAACGCATCTAAAATATAAACGGATTAAAAAAAATGGAAGAATTTATTCATAGTAAGTCAAAAAAGCAATAATATATTGTTATTAATAATTCTAAAAAATATTATTAAATAACATATATTTATATATTTTTTTAAATTTAATTAACCTTTAATGATGTATGACCGCAATATAAAAAAGTGTGTAAATTAGCAACTTGCACATTGCTTTCTCATCATTATAAATCGCTACCATTGCTCCTATTTTATTTTAGTCATCTTCGCCATTCCTGAAAAATTAGAAAAATTTGGGCACTGTTTTTAAGAAAAATGGTACATTAATGAAAAATTAAACCCATATGAAAAATTGGTCTCCATCACACATTCTTTTTTTGGATCATCCTTAGGGAGTGAAATATATACACAATATATACACAATAGCATCGGTTTAAAAAAAATACGTCCCTTACTGAAAAATTAAACTCATTGTCGCCATCCCCAAAAAATTAAAAAAATTTTGGAACCGGTTTCAAAATTTTTCAAATTTTTTGGGGATGGCGATGGGTATAATTTTTCATAACCAATTTTTTGCAAACCGGTTCCAAAATCAGTAACGAAAAATTATCCATAAAAGAAAATCAGCTTGATATCTCAAAATTTGCGGAAATTAAAGCAATCACGTACATTTTTTTAAACAGAAATCGGAAACCCCTTTATTATTAACAATTTTTATAATTCTATTACATTTTTTAGTTCTTCCTTGTTTCTTTGTTTATGTGTTCCTTGTTTAAAAGCGTGGTCATGTACAACCGCATCAAATAACGTCAAGAGAAAATTAGACCGTCGTGAGACAGGTTAGTTTTACCCTACTGATGACCAGTCATTGCGATAGTAATCCTGCTCAGTACGAGAGGAACCGCAGGTTCGGACATTTGGTTCACGCACTCGGTCGAGCGGCCGGTGGTGCGAAGCTACCATCCGTGGGATTATGCCTGAACGCCTCTAAGGCCGTATCCTCTCTAGTCAAAGGTGGCAATGATATCTCTAGGAGTCTCGTGAGTCGAAAGGCTCAAAACAATGTGACACACTTACTAGGCGGCCGGTCCCCCTCGCGGGGGTTGGTCGTCGCACGAGCCCGGTTTGCCGTACGGCGCCTCTGCCCGTCGTCGGGATCTCACCGCTTACGACGGCACGGCGTCTAACGGTCGAACATGAGTTTCGCGAGTTCGATGTCGAGACTCGGAATCGTCTGTAGACGACTTAGGTACCCGATCTCCAGGTCACCGATCTCCAGGTCATACCAATCCAGATCACTTGTAATTCTTTAAGATTCGGTCAATTAATTCCCAAAAATTTGGAAAAATTTTGGTACCAGTTTCCAAAAAATCGGTAACGAAAAAATTATACATTTTGTGGCAATCTCTGGAAAATTCTACCCCTGTTCATATATCATTCTTTAAGATTCGGTCAATTATTTTCCGAAAAATTAGAAAAATTAGAAAAACCGGTTTCCAGAAAATCGGTAACCAAAAACTGTACACATCATGGCACTCCCAAGGTCACATGGATACTAACTTACGACGCCAATACTTCATACTTGCGGGGGCAATTTTTACATGCTTATCCCCCTATGCCCTTTATCGATATACCACATTTTTAGTAAAAGATCTATTTTTTCCTTCAATTAAATGTCCTTGTTTGTTGGTTTCTTCTATTTTTATTTTTACACTTTCTCTTTTTGTTGCTCTAGAAAATGCTACATAGAGTTGTCCATGTGCAAATACTGTATTTCGTAGATATTCCTACCTTTTTTAATGTTTGTCCTTGTGCTTTATTTATTGTCATTGCAAATGCGACACGTATTGGAAACTGTCGCCTTTTAAGCTTAAATGGTAGTTCAATATCACTTGGTATGAAATCGATTCTTGGTAAGAAGACAATTTCTCCTCTTGCTGGCCCTGTCATAACCTCCGCATGAATCAGGTTTTGTTTCAGTTCTCTTACAATCAATCTTGTTCCATTGCATAATCCTTTCTTTGAATCTATATTCCTTAAAAGTATTATTATGGCACTCACTTTTAATTTTAGTCGATAAACGGCATTCCACTTGGTGTCACACTATTTAAAAACTCAGTTGGAAAATTTAAATGTTCTTGTTCTTCTTCACTCTCAATAGAGTCAATTGATAGATATTCTTTTTCTTCTCCTTCCATTAAACCTAAAATGTTGTCATTAATTTTAAACGTGTCCTCATTTTTTGGACAAAGGATCGCTCTATCTGGATTTTCCATTATTTTTTCCATAGTTATTTTTTTTCCAAAAATATCTGTAATTAGTGATCCTTTACATAAAAATTCGTGTGAAATTTCTATTGTATCTTGTTGTAGTCCATCTGTATTCGTCAAGTTACCCTCTCCTAATTCCATTAGCCAATTTGCAAATTCTCTTTCTTCCCCTGTTCTCATATTTTCCTTAAGCCTAATTTGAATTACTTTCTTCTATATTGAGTTGTATTTTACAGTTGACTCAATTATAACTGTTCTATTTGCATGAACCACTACAGGTAAATTTTGTCTGAAGTCTCCTGCAAAAAGAATTACTTTTGCTCCAAATGGTTTTGTATTTCTCATCAGATCTCTTAATAATTTATCGACTGCTGTTAGAGCTTGTCCTACAGTCATGCTCACTTCATCCCATATTATTAGTTTCGTAGAGATTATTCTCTTGCTTCCTGCGTTTTTCCTCTGATATTTGGTTTCGTTGTCTCATCTATTGGTATTGTTAGCTTGAACAAACTGTGATATGTTCTTCCCCCCTTTAGAAGTGTTGCTGCTATGCCTGTTGACGCACATGGTAAAATCACCTCGTTTCTTCCTCTGATTACACTTAATAATGTTATTAAACAGGTATGTTTTTCCACTTCTTGCAAATCTGTCTATAAAAAATAATTTTTTGACTTCATTCTCATTTTCAATTGCTCGCATTACTAAATCGTGCTTTTGCTCTGCATTTAATGTCAACAATAAATCTTCTCCTCTACTTTTTTCCTCATCTAAATCATATTCTATTTTAGTAATTTTCACTGGCTTTGGTTTTGGCAATTTGAAGTTTACGCAGCTAGTTCCATTATTTCTCATTATTTCCTCGATATAATTCATGGCTATATTTTCTAGATTATCCATATTTCTATGTACATAATCTTCAATCATGGGGTCTTTATATTTATTCCAAAGTGTTGGTACATCTGTAGGTGTTCCATATATGCAAATATAAGCAAATAGCTCTCTAATTTGTGCAGGCATTTGGCTCTCTTTCGCTTCTTCTAGCGTTTTGTCCCATTGATCTCTGATTCTATCAAATTCCTTGTTTTTGCCGCATCCTTGAACGTCTCATAAAGAACTTTGTTGACAGTTCTCAAATCCTCGTAACATTTAGCTCCCCTAACATGTAAGAGAAGCAGTCGTAAATAATATCTTTCATTATCTCTCTCTCTTTTATGCTTACTGTATATAATCTAGAAATGATCTTTTCTGTTCCTTTTTGACGTAGTTTCCATTTTGTTTCTTTTTTTTCATACACATATTGTGACGCAACCTCTGTGTATAATAAATGCCTCGCTCTTTCATCATCTTGATTCAATTTAAACCATGCTGTAAGGGTAGTGTCCCTTCTCTGTGCACTTATTGCTGCTTGTTCTTCATTTCCCTCTTTAACATATATGATTTGGCGATTAGGTAAATGAACTGCCAGTCTTATTACTGTATGAGACTTCATGAACATTTCATATCCGTTCAGTCTCCACATTGCTTCTGGTGTACTAACATATCTTGCATCCATGAATGATTTTACCTCATCTATTTTAATGAGTCTCGTTCCGTCTCTTGCTTGCACCTCAATGGCAGCACAATCAAATCCTTTATGAATGTACTTGTATAAATATTTAACGCTCTTTACTGATGAACATATTTCCAAATTTATGTGCCGATCATATTTCATTAATAAATATGGCGAATATGGCACTACCCATTTATTATCAATTTCTTTTCCTCTTACCTTGTATTTTTTTCCCTGTATTCCTTCTTTGATACATGGGATATCCATTCTCATTTGCTTTTGTTTTGTTTCTAAATTCTTTTGGATAGCCTTTTGTACATTTTTCTTCTTCCCCTATGCAAGGATATCTTCTCGATGTTTCGCTACATGGTCCGTAAATCATATGCCTTAAAACCATTGCATTAAGCTCTGGATAGCTTTCTTCATCAGGTATTTCAGCCCATACCATCTTGTCTATTATTTCTTCATCCCTTGGCTTTTCTTCATCATTTAAAATTGCAAGTAAATGCAAATATGGTAGTCCTCTTTTTTGGAACTCAATTACGCCTACATAGGCTATAATTTTTCCGAAAATTTCCTTTTGCATTAAATCTCTCATCAGTTCTTTTACATCCAAGTTGAAGGCTTTTGCTACTAAATCTGGACGATATTCTACCATCAAGGTTTTCCTTAATTGACGGAGACTGTGGATTGCATGTCACTGTTAAAAAGATGTCTGGTTTCCCAAACTTTCTCACTATAGACATTGCATCTTGATATCTTTCTTGCATATTTCTTGGACTTCCCATAAATGATGATGGTAATATTACTGGTATACCAGCTTTAATTCCTTCATTTTGTTCTCGATTATCTAGGTGATCCATTAACCCTGAATACAGTTCTGCTCTTATCTCTTTGGCTGATTTAATTTAATATGATTAAGTCTGTTAGCCTCAGTTTTCATATAGGCATCTAGTATGAATTGACACCTCAACTTGCCTGCCATTTTAAATTAACTAAATTCTTTTCTAGGTGCCAGCAAGTAAGCATAATAATTCGTCTGAGAAATTTTATATCTTTGATATAGAGGATTATTTGATTTCATTTCAGAATGCCATCCATCGTTGCCATATAGATATAATAAAGAATAACACATTGGGTCACACCTTTTATCCAGAATTGAAATTTGTTGAACATCGTTCGAATTTTTGTTATATATCCTAATGTCTCTCTCAAATGGAGGCTCACCATCAACATTATTAAAGACGGCTATTTCATTTGCACATGGGGCATTATACCTTCTTTTATCTTGTTTCGGATCTTTTCTAAACGACAACATCAAATTTGGTGTTTGAGTACCCTGAGGATTTAAATCTATTTCTATCTGACGCATCATCTTAAACGTCATCGCTATTGTCATGCTCCATGAGAATTGTCAACTCTCTCATCAGACTTGCATCACAGCCTTTATTTACTTCCTTTTTTAATCTTTGATTTACAGCTTCTTCAGTATCTATAAAATAAAGCTGTGCAAAACGTGGAGCTTCCCTTTCTCCTGGACGCATTAACGTCGAGGTCAAATGATGATATTGCCCATGAATTTTCAAGCAATAAGGCGCAATGTTCACTACTTCCAAAGGATTCCTATTTCCTGGAGCACCCATCGAAGCCATTGCTAATGCACTATTATATAAACGAAAATTCTTCAAGAAATTCCTAGATTGAACATCTTTACCCATGTATAATTTTCGTAGAAATTCCGGACATTTTATTGGTTCCAAATTTATCTTTCCCTTTTGGCAACAATATGTGAATATTCCTTTATTTTCATTTTCACATTCAAAGTTTAATGATTTGCAAAAATTGCATATAACATTCATTAGACCTAATTTGTGAACTTTTACTTTAATTTCCTTCTCCTTTACAATAAGCGCAACATAATAATTCAATTCTTTTTCTTGGCGTATTCACAGCATGCCTGTGTGCACGTCTTTGCGAAACAAGTTCCACTCGTTTTTTTCTTGCTTCCTCATTTTCATCGGCTCTCCTTTGAGTATGTCTCTGGACATATCTTTCTAAACGTTGTGTCTTTGCCTCATCAGTTTCTAACATCCTTTGTTGTGCATGTATCTCTGCATCATTTTCTAATCTCTCCCTCCTTTCCTTCGTACTCTCACTTTCTTGTTGTCGTTGTCTTTGCTGTGTATGTCTCTCTGCATCATTTTCTAATCTCTCCCTTCTTTCCTCCGTGCTCTGACCTTCTTGCTATCGATGTCTTTGCTGTGTTTGTCTCTCTGCAGCATTTTCTAATCTCTCACTCCTTTCCTCCGTACTCTCACTTTCTCGCTGTTGTCGTTTACGCATGCCCTCCGAACTCACTCTAGACATATTTCCTTTTCTTCTCTTTCTTGGCATTTTTCTCAAATTCACCAAATAACGCAATGTATATTAATAATTAAATTTATCCATCTTAATTAATTATATTTTGGTCTTTTATAATAATTTTGCAATTCCTTTCTTAAATATGCTTTTTTTTTAATGTACACATCCGGATATCTGTACATCTATCCAGATCGATTTATCGATTTCCGACAACTCGGTAAATGAAACACACAATATATATATATTTTAATAGGACTTGGTTGGCAGGTGTGACAGAGTGTGCATGCGTGCGTTGTATGTCGAGAATATTAAGTGCGATTTGTTATAAGGAGGAGTGGGAAACTCGACAGTGGTGTGTCCTTTGGGTAGCGGAGAGTGTGTGTGTCGCGTGATAGGGTTAGATTAGGGCAGAGTGGAGGTGCCACGCGTGGAGGGACGGAATTTGCGGAGAGAAAGGGAGCAGGTTAGGTGTTAAAGCGAGAGAGAGAGACAACAGGCGGAGAGAGATGGAAGGGATCGTGCCGAGCATACACATCGATATATGTGACTCGCAGGAAGAAGATAGCGCGGGGCCATGTTTCAAGCCCCAAGCGGCGAGTAGCGAAGGCGCGAGCGCGGCGACGAATGAGAAGCCGAGTGAGGCGGCGGACCAATCACTCGATGTAGATGTAGTAGATAGGGATAGCGTAACGGAAGGTAAGATGGAGGAGGGGAAAGGGAATAGTTTGGAAACCCCGGTTTTTAGATTCTTGTCTGCGGAGGGGGTAGGTAAGAGAGGGAGGAGATCAAACAGGGAAATGTTGGACAAGGAGAAGGGTATCCCTAAGGGATACATAGAGAAGTAGCTTGGCCAGGGGGGAAGGGTGGTAGACATGACACGAGGAGTTAGAAAGAAAAGAAAGACAGCATCAGAGGGGGATGGTAGTGACCGAGACGAGACTGACTCCGACTTGGGGGTCGGTGTTCGAATTTGAAGGAACATGGATGGACAGAATGATCAGACAAGAAAGCATTATTACAGAGCTGCAGAAAATCCTAGGGGGGTACAAGAGGAGATGGCAAAGCTGAAGAAAGAGAAGGTAAATAAGATTGAGAGACTGGAGAAGAAGATGAAGATGGAAAGAGATGAGTTAAGGGAGGAGATGAAAAAGAAAGAGACAAAGGGGGAAAAGGAGAAAAAGCTGCAATGGGAGAAGATTCTCAAACTAGAGAATGGTGAGACTAGAGAGGTGGAAATAAAGGTGGTGGAGGGGGGTAAAAAGGAAGAAAAATCTCACTCTTGGAGTGAGATAGTGAAAAGAGGAAAGAAGACGAAGACAGGAGTAAAGGAGACAGCTCTGGAAGCCAAAGTGCAGGAGCTAATGGATTGGAAACAGGAGAATCAGGAGCAGAAAAGAAAGAGAAGTTTGAGGATCAGTGGCCTGAAATGGGACGGTAGAAATCCGCTGCAGCTAGCAAAGAAGTTTCTCCAGGAGAAGTTTATTCTGGGCCATTTGGTCGAGGACGCTTGGTGGGAAGGAAAGTCAAGAGAAGAGGCGAGACTGGGTGTTCAAGTGAAGGACCTGGCAGCAAAGATGGAGATACTAAGGCTGCGTTCGGGGAGCGCGCTATTAGCGCTATTGCATCGTTCTATCTTTATCGCTCATCAGGTGTAAAACAAGGATAGGATAAGCAAATAGCGCTGATAGCGCGCTCCCCGAACGCAGCCTAAGAAGGAAGAAGGAGTTAGGGAAGGAGCCAATTTTCATGGATGAGTTGTTATCCAAGGAAGAGGAGGAAATTCAATGGAGACTGAGAGGCATCGCGAGTATAGTTAAAGGATGGGGGGAGCATACCAATGTCAGATTCAGACAAGTCTTTTTGGTAAATAGATGGTTCAGTTGGAGACAGATTGAGAGAAAACAACATGTCTCGCTGTTGAAGCAAACGGAGGAGAAATTTCGGAGTAAGGAGGGAAGAGCAAAAGAAGAGAACGCCCGGAAAGTCTCGGCAGAGACAGCGGGATCCGAGAAGCCCGAGCCCCGACAAGGTTAGGGGCAAAATTAAAATAGGGTTCTGGAACGTAGCCGGGCTTAAGGGAAAAGGGGTGGACTTTTGGGAGTTTATAAGACAGCTGGACTTTGTTGGTATAGTGGAGACTTGGATAAGGGAGGATGAGGGGCAAGGTTGGATAAGGAATCTACCTCCTGAGTTCGACTGACACGTGCAATATGCGGTGAGAGAGCAGAGTAGAGGTAGGGGAAGTGGGGGAATAATTATTGGAAACAGAAAAGGTGTAATGATGATGGAGGAGGTCGACGGCGGTAGGAGAGGCTTGGTGAAGTGGAAGGGACGAGGAGGTGGTTACAAGTAAACAATTAGTACGGTCTACGCTAAGGATGGTCCTGAGGAATTTAAGGAAGAAATAGCTAGCCCAGAGCTGCAGCATCCGAAAGAACTGATGATAATTGGAGGGAACTTCAACGTCTGGACTGGAGAAGAAGTGTACAGAGATGGGGTAGTAGAAGGAAGAAGGTCTAAGGACAAAAAGGTCAGCAAAGAGGGAGCGTGTTTGTTAGAATGGATAGAGGAAGGGGGATGGTGTCTGGCGAATAATACAAAACAGGGAGATGAAGAGGGAGAATTCACGTACGTAGAAGCGAGAGGGGCGTCGGTTATAAACTATTTGTTAGTTAACACAGAAGGGTGGGACTTGCTAGAGGAATTTGAGGTCAAGAGCAGGATAGAATCAGACCATATGCCTTTGGTGAGTGTATGGACGTCGAAAGAAGGCCTGAAGGGGGAAGGGAGAAAAAAGGAAAGAAGACAGGCAGAGAGGATAATACAGTGCTGGGACGAGGAGAGCACAAGAATCTTTGCTGGAAGAACGGAGGAGATTAGTCTGTCTGAAGGGGGTTTGCTGGAGAAATGGGAGGAACTAAGAGGTAAGGTGAGTGAGGCGGTAGTAGAGAAGAAAATCAGATGGAGAAAAACAAAATTAGGTTACAAGAAATGGTGGGACAAAGAGTGCACCAGAAAAAAAAGAAAGGCAGAAAGAAAACTAAAGAAATGGAAGATAGGGGGTGGAAGCAAGGAAGCGGTGTTGCAGGTGAAAAGAAAGTTAGCGGAGCTCTGTGAGAAGAAGAGAGAAGAGTGGAGTAAAAGGGAAATGGAGGAGTTGAATGGAATTAGGACGGAGTCAGAAGTTTAGAAATATATCAACAAAGAAAAGAAGGTCAGGGACAAGGTGAGTGAAGAGATATCCATGGAGGGTTGGAGGCAGCATTTCATGGGTGTGTTAGAGGGGACAGATGAAAGGATTCTAGGGGAGGAAAGGAGAGAGGGTGACGACGAGGAGGACCTCACGGACGAAGAAATTGAAAAACAGATAAGGAGGTTGAGGAGGGGGAAAGCGGCAGGACCGGATGGTATAAAAAGTGAGGCCTGGAAGTTCTGCAGGGGACAGGTGAGAGAAAAGCTGAAGGAGGTGATCAAGGGGGTGTGGAGAGGTAAAAGCTGGCCAGATTCGTGGAAGGAGGGTGTAATCTCCCTACTGTACAAAAAGGGGGATAAACAATCCCCGCTAATTACAGGGGAATTACCCTACTAAGTACGGCTTATAAGATCTATGCGGCGGTGCTGGCGGAGAGATTGATGAAGGATGTGGTGGAGAAGCAGATCCTTCCGAAGACCCAAGCTGGCTTCCGGAAGGGAAGAGGTGTAATGGTTAACATCTTCATCCTGAACCACCTGGTCGACAGGGAGCTGAATGGCGCCGGAAAGAAGGTGAATGCCTTCTTTATTGATTTAAAGGGGGCCTTTGACAGGGTGGACAGGAGTGTGTTATGGAGAGTGATGGACAAGAGAGGGGAAACGACAATATTGAATAAATAGAAGAATCGTTTGTGAAAATATATACGAAGTTATCGATTTCTTACCTTCTACTTACCTGATCAAGCGGAGTGGTCAGCCATCTTGCGGAGGAGTCCATCCGGGTCGGAGATTATCATTGGGTCTGCAACGGAGGAGGCCATAGACGAGGGCCCCGTGGCGGAAATCTGAAAAGAAGCAGTATTAATTAAGTTAATTTACCACATTCCTTATACTTACCCGTAAGAACGGTGATCAGCCATCTTGGGGACGCGGTGATCCTGGTCAGCGGTTAGCAGCGGGAATCCATGGGTCGGCGACGGAGATGAGGGCCACGTAGTGAAAACCTGAAAATAAAGAGAATTAATTAAGTTAACTTACCACGGTACTGTGACTTACCCGATCAAGCGGTGGTCAGCCATCTTGGTTGCTCGTTGAGCCAGGCCGGTGATTGATATCGGGGATCCGAGGGGAGGCGACGCAGATGAAGGCCCCGTGGCGAGAATCTAAAAAGAAAGAAGGATTAGGGAATTAGTTGACACGTACTTACCTGATCAAGCGGTGGTCATCCATCGTGGTACCTGGTTGACCTTGGAGGGCGATAGGTAGCGAGGCCCCGAGGACAGGCGATGGTGATGAGGGCCCCGTGGCGGGATTCTGAAAATAGAATTATTTAAACAAATTGATTAACCATATAGTCGTTCACGGCAAAGATACTTACCTTCTCGGTAGAAATAGGTCAAACCGAGTGGCGACCGATGACTTATAGGACAAAATAGCGTGTCTCGTAGCCCGATTATGTATCGTCCGGTTACAACCTAACCTAACCCCCTGTCCTATCTGACTTTGAGCAACCCTTCTGTTCCTACTCTCCTCTTTCCTTTTATCCTCCCACTCCTTAAGCCACCTGTGACCTTCTTCTATCTCCTTCTCGCCTATTATATCGTCCAACACTACTCTGCTAGTACTTTTCCATGCGCATCGTTCCATCAGATGTTCTAGAGTACCCTCTTCCCCGCCACATATGTTACAGTTCCTTTCCTCCTCTCGCAACCAGTACCTGTTTCCTAACTCCTCATTCCCACATCTAGCCCTCGCCCTCCTTTTATGACTACCACTCTCCCTTTTTCTCCTCAAGTATTCTGGGAGCCCAGCTACCTTGATCCTCCTGTATCGTTTATTTTATCTGGCCCCCTCGATTAGTATCTCTTGCTCTTCCCTTTGTCGCCTTCTATCTTTACTACTTAGCTCTTCTGCCACACACCTTCCCAGTTCTCTCCATTGTTCCAGATCCGCCTCTTGTACGCCACACCTACTTAAGTATTCCTCTCTCTCCGACCTCCCTCTTGTCAATGTTCCTCTTCCCTCCCTTTTCTTAATACATTCCACCACTCATCTTCTCCGGCCATATCCTTGTCTTGCCTTTTCTTCGAAGTTCACCGCCAACTTGGCCGTCCTTATCCTTATCTTGTCCCTCTTGGTTTCCTCCAGAAGATGGTTGTTCACAATTGTTGTTGGTCGCACGTCTCGCAAAGTGCGAAGTTTTTGTTTACGGTAAGTCAAAACCATTCGCCTTTCGTATCGGCGACAAGTAACGCGTTTCGCGGGCGTTCCCGTTTGTTTCGGACGCTGTGGTACTTGAAATTCGTAATTTGGTACGTAATCGCGATAATTACAACGACACGCCGAGATATACGCGCGAGACGGGTGTTATACCTACGAGCGCCCACGAGAGACTGCCTCGAGGAATATTCCTCTCTCGGGCTCCCTACCTCTGGTAGTCTACCCCCACCATGGGGTCTCGGCCGCTTTCTCTTCGCGGTACTTTTCCGTTCTCCGCGTTAACAATAGGTGATTACGACTTCTGGCCGCGCCAGATGTTCGCCGCTACGCAGTTACAATAGGTGTTGACAACTCCTGACCGTGCCAGATGTTCGTGGTAGAAATTTCCATTTGTAGTACCATATGCGCGGCGCCCTGAAACGGCCCCCGGATAGTGGTTTTCCACCACTCTTAATTTTCGACTTTCGACGACGCCGACCCGTGCGCACGTTCTCTCTTACATCCCTTTAGAGGGACCCGGGTCAACTTCTCGAAGAAGACGTCCGGGTCGCTTTCGCGATGTCCGCCGTTGACGGCGACCCCCGGGGCTTGCTTTCACGGTCTCTACCAACACCACTTCGGACTTAGTCCCCGTAGCCGACGTCCGGGTACCGACTTGGCCGACCGTCCCCTTATCTCGCGTCCGGGTGATCGGATTTTGACGGCGACCTGTTCCTTGGGTGTACCAGGTCCCGTTGACGGTGCCCCGCTGGATTTTCCTCGCGGATGACTCCTAGTTACCTATTTGGTTTCCTAGTGACCGGATCGCGTCGCTCTCTGGCTGGTCCCCTCTTTTGGGACCTCGCGGTTTGGACCGTGTGACTATTATTCCCACGGCACGCGCGGTTCTACTACGTGGCTACCACGGTTCGCCATTTTGTAACCTGGTGACCGGATCGCTTCGCTCTCTGGCTGGTCCCCTATTTTGTGACCTCGCGGTTCGGACCATGTGGCTATTATTCCCGCGGCACGCGCGGTTCTACCACCTGGCTACCACGGTTCGCCATTTTGCAATCTGGGGTTCGGATCGCGACGCTCTCTGGCTGGTCCACTATTTTGGGACCTCACGGTTCGGACCATGTGACTATTACTCGCGCAGTTCGTACGGTTCTGGTAATCGATGACCGCGCTATCCTGAATCGTTATCCGCTCCGCTAGAGTCCGCGATTTGTGCGAATACGGGCTTGGGTGTCCCCGTTCTGAAGATTGTGTGTGGCTCGACCGCCGTGCTTTTTCGCGCGTTACCGCGATCCACGCGCAAAGCAAATAAAATAAAATAATATTTTACAGTCGGGCCGGGCACTTTAGTGCCGCAAAACTAAACAAACAGAAGGTGGATCGGGAAAGAAAATGACCTTATATACTAGACGAGCCGCTGCTCGGCGACCGCTGTCGCAAACCTTAATCCTATCTTAATCTAGTTGCGCCGGACGGATCAAAACAAAATAAACGTGTTTACTCGTCGATAAAAGGGGAAAACTGAACATAATGTCTTGGGGCTTGGGCTCCCTATTCTTATCCGTCCTCGCAGCGCTATGGGAGGGCTGGCCTAGGCCGGGGCATCTTCTTAGTCCTCCGAGGAGTCCTCTCCCGAAGAAATGCTCCGGAACTTTTCCTCGTCCGGCTCGTCCTGCGCCGCGGGTTGCGGCACCGCCGTCAATGTCACCGTCTCCTGGACGGTGGTTCTGGTGAGCTGCACCTGAAAGGCGCAGCCAAACGCCTCGGCCGCTTGCCTGATCGCCTCCTTTTCCTTCGGCGAGCCCCATTGATCGGTGCTCGTCATCGTCCGCACCGCCTGATGCATTATGACGCCGCTCGAGGTGCGTGGGACCATGTCCCATGCGCTGCGTCCCTCAACGTCTCGAGGTAGCGGTGTTGGTGTCCGCTCCGCGCGTCGCAACTCTTCCTGGGAGAGTCGCTTTAGCACTACCCGGGGCTGGCCGAGCAGCTGCGCGCGCACCGTCTTAGCGGACGGCTTCAAGGTCGGAGGAGTGTGAGTGTATGTGTGAAGGGGTCCCACGTAGGTAAGTCCAACCAAGTCCCCGCGAAGGGGTGGGAGGGTTTAGCATGTGAAGGGTCGCCTACGGCCAGCTCGAGTAGAGTAAGAGAAACGTTGTAAAGGGTTGGGTACGTCCCTAAAAAACGCCATTTTGTAATTCCTCGGAATAGAAATAAATATTACTACTATATATTTTAATAACTTCCCAACATCTATCTTTTTACATTTTTTTAAAATAATATTTCGAATATATTTATTTTATTACTTAATTTAAAATCTTAATTTTTTATTTACCAAATTAATTTTTCGAAAAGATTCCCAAATTTGACAAAATTCCAAAAATGAAAGTAAATTAATTACTATGAACTTACGTTTTATATTATAGTACAATTAATAAAAAGGTGTCTTCTTTTGTAAATAGACTAATAGACTCACTTTATGTTAGAAACTTACTTACCAAGACTTGCCTTAGTTATACTATTATTCCGTAAGTTACCTTCTCAAGTCAAGAAAACAGGGACAAATCTTTTTATTTAGAACTTATGAAATAAATATACCATTTTCTTTTGTCTCTAATATCGACTTGATATCTCAAAATTTGCGAAAATTAGGGCAATTACATACATTTTCTTTTTCTTAAGAAATAGAAAGACAGGTTACGTACATTTTTTTCAATGTATATATTGCGCAATATATTGTGTTGCAATAAAATTCATAATATCAATATTTCTAATTCTATTCTCTTTATTTCTTTTTTATAATGTGCGAATATCCTTCTTTTTCATAAGAAACGAAAGTCAATAGTATAATATAATTAAATTTTTTTTCAATGTATATATTGCGTAATATATGTGTTGCAATAAAATTTATAATGGCAATATTTCTAATTCTATTCTCTATTTCTTTCGGGAGTCCAATACTCTTTATCATTATTTTTTTCTTATAATGTGCGAATATCCTTCTTTTTCATTAGAAACGAAAGTCAATAGTATAATATAATGAAATAAAAAGGAAATTAATATTTAAGATACATACCTTTTTTCTTTCTCTCTCTCTCTCTCTCTCTCTCTCTCTCTCTTTCTTTCTTACAATGTGCAAATATCCTCTTAATGGGTTTCTCTCTTTCTTATAATGTGCGAATATTTTCTTAATTGCTCGCGAAAGTCACGAATTAAAGTGACTGATTTATCAGTTTTGACATATCATATATGAAAGTAGCAACTTCATAACATAATGCACTTAAAATTGCTCGACCTATGAACGATATCATTTATTAATTTTGTTAATCATACTTTGTATATATTTTTTTAATTTATATTTATTTCACATATGCAATTCTTTGAGATTCAATCAAATATTTTCCAAAAAATTGTAAAAATTTCTGATACCAGTTTCCAAAATATCGATAACAAAAAATTATACACTTTATAGTATACACTTTATAGCATTCCCCAGAAAATTTTACCCCTGTTTCATATGTAATTCTTTGAAATTCGGGTGTGTAAGATGTACATGTATTATTAAATATCATACTATTATATAAAACCCGACTGTTTGTCTGTTTGTCTGTCCGTCCGTCCGTCTGTCCGCGAACTACTCATTCGTTAGTGGAACTTTTATCAAGGGTACATAAAATAGGGGTAGAATTTCCCGGGGAGTGCCGTAAAGTGTATAGTTTATTGCTACCGATTTTCTGGAAACCGATTTTTTTAATTTTTTTAATTTTTTGGTCGATTTTTTTAATTTTTTGGTTGGAGGGAGAGGGAGAGAGAGAGGGAAAGGGAGAGAGAGAAAGGGAGAGAAAGAAAGAAAGAGACGGAGAGAGAGAGGGAGGGAGGAAGGGAGGGAGAGAGGGAGGGGGAGAGAGAGAGAGAGAGAGAGAGAGAGAGAGAGAGAGAGAGAGAGAGAGAGAGAGAGAGAGAGAGAGAGAGAGAGAGAAGGAGAGAGAGACTATTTGCGTGTCTTACATATTGTTGCGCTCGCCGAGTTCGCATTCACGTCTCACCGCTCGTTCTCTCACTCGCTCGCGCAACCGGCACTCGCGGTCAATGAGGCGACACAATATTAAAATAGGAAAGACTCGTTTATTAGAGCAAACGGAATAAATACAGAATCGAGCCGTCACGTTCGCTCGGAAACGGAGGCTCGGAACAACAACAACAACTGAAAAACAGTAAATCGATAAATCCATAACAGCTGGTCGTCAGGGACGCTTCGCAACTCGCCGCCTTGTAACGGGTGTCAGAGCACGGGCGCAACACTGCTCCCCCTCTTCAAGATTGTCGTCCCGACAATCCTGGAGAGCAGTGTCCCAGCGGCTCTTCCTGCTGCGGATTCCAGGGCACGTGGATGGTCCCCGCCCTACCCCGAGCTGCTGCAACGGGTTACCGGGCCTCATCCTTTCCAGTCCAAATCCGCTTTTTCGGGCTAGTCCCCTTTCAGCTTCTTCTTTGGAGAGAGCTGGCCAGACTCCCTCCATAGCCTACTCCCGGGCGACTCCCAATACTCTTCGCAGGAGAGACCGTCTCCTTTCTTCGCGCCGCTCCTATTCCATCTTCGCAGTCGCCGACGCAGCTCCGGAGTTCTTCGGACAAGGGGGGGGGGGAAACTTCCCATGGACCCGGCGCCCCGCAGGGCTCCCCTAGTCCCCGCCCGGCATTCGCCCTATGGCCCACGGGAAAACCATGGGTCAAAAACCGTGGGCAGGCGGCTTCTTCAGAGAAAAGTCTCGGATCCTTTAGGGAACTTTTCTTATCCCCCAGGAACGAAGACTTACCTTAAACAAAAACAGAAACATAACACGCAGTAACATTGATAAAAAGAAAACTCTCAAACAAACTACCGGGTTCCGATTCTTTACGAATTTCCCACCGTCCTCTCCGAAAAAGGAGCTAACCTATCCGCATGTACTACTTTCTTCTTGTGATTAGGCGTCTTTTGGATACAAAAGACCACATCACTTAATCTTTTCACAACTAAGAAAGGACCTTTCCAACTACTCTGCAATTTCGGGGCTTTCCCCTTCTTCCTTCGAGGATTATAAAACCATACTCTCTGTCCTTCGCGAGGAAGATTTTTCCTAGTACCTCGGTCGTACCAAGTTTTCATTCTAGAAGACTTAATTTTCATCCTTTTTCTAACCTCAGAATGTATTCCCTCTAACTTTTCTCTCAATCTCTTGACGAACCCGTCTTTCGATCCAGGCTCCTCCTCCTGAAAAACCGGAGGGCTTCCTTGTAACAGGTCCAAGGATAATTTAAGATCTCGAGCACAACACATCTCTGCAGGAGTCACTCCGGTGACCTCATGCTTCGAAGACCTATAAACCAAAAGAAATAAGGGAATCCACTGATCCCAATCCTTCTGATTTTCAGAGATATACTTAGCTAAGTAGTTTATGATTGTCTGATGCTGTCTTTCGACTTGACCATCTGACTGAGGATGCAAGGCGGTAGTCCTCGTTTTTCTAATCCCGAGAAGTCCCACTACCTCCGCGAAAAGCCTTGACTCAAAATTCCTCCCCTGATCCGTATGAACTTCAGAGGGAACTCCATGTCGAGAAACAAACTGACCAACAAAAGTTTCGGCTACTATTCTCGCCCTGATATTTTTTAAAGGAAATGCTTCCACCCACTTAGTGAAGCAATCTACAATTACTAACAAATACTTGTTTCCAGACTTAGTCAAAGGAAGAGGACCAAGTATGTCCATCTGGACCCTTTCGAAAGGAACCCCTACATTGAAGATCTGCAACGGAGACTTTCCCTTCCCCGAAGGGCCCTTCTTTGCAACACAGACCTCGCAAGACCTACACCAGTCCTCCACGTCTCGTTTACAGGTTGCCCAGTAAAATCGTTTCCGGATTTTCTCAAGAGTCTTGTTTACTCCAAAATGCCCCCCTGACGAAGAATCGTGTGCCTCCTCCAGAATTTGTTTAATTCGACTTCGTGGCACCACAAGTTGATAAATCCTAGATTTCAAATTAGGGGCTTCCCACCTCTTATAGAGAACGCCATTTTTCAAAACAAGAGCATCCCAATAAGACAGATAAATCTGCGCCGAGACGTCTCTCTCGTAGATCTCAGAACGAGTCGGACGTTCCCCCAACTCTTTACCTCGATAAATTATTGCGATACTCTGATCCTCCTGCTGCTGCTTTCTCCAATCTTCCAAAGTTTCTCCCTCTAAAACTATCCGTGTGACTGTCTTTTTCAACGCCTCAGCATTTCTCTCCTCTATTCTTTTGCAAAATATACAGCCGTTTTCTTCACACTGACACCTGGAAAGACCGTCGGCGTTTCCGTGCAAAAGTCCCTTTCGGTAGACAATTTCGAAGTCAAACTGCTGGAGCTTTTCCAGCCAGCGAGCTAGTTGTCCTTCTAAATCTTTAAAGGACATGAGCCATCTAAGGGAAGCATGATCTGTACGGATAATAAACTTTCGACCCAAAAGATAATGTCGGAAAGATTTGACCGAATTCACTATTGCAAGTAATTCTCGTCGAGTAACACAATAATTCTTTTCCGTCTTACTTAATACACGGCTGAAATACGCAATAACTTTTTCCTGCCCGTCCTGAATCTGCGATAACACCGCACCGATACCGATGTTAGAGGCGTCCGTGTCTAGCACGAACTCACCCTCCCCTTTCGGGAAAGAAAGTAATGGGGGAGACGTCAACGCTTGTTTCAAATTATCAAAAGAATTTTGACATTCGTTTCCCCAAATGAATTTAACTTGATTTCCAGTCAATGTAAAAAGGGGTTTGGCAATGGAAGAGAAATCTTTCACGAATTTTCGGTAATAAGAACAAAAACCGAGAAAACTGCGCAACAGCTTCTTAGAATGAGGAATCTTTCAATCTTTCACGGCAGCAATCTTTTCGGGATCCGTAGCAACGCCTTCTGCCGAAACTACATGTCCCAAATGTCTAACCCTTTTTTGAAAAAGCACACATTTTTTCGGATTAATTTTCAAATTAGCTAAACGTAACTGAGAAAATACTTCCTCCAAATTCTTAATCATCTCTTCGAAACTTTTACCAAAAACGATTACGTCGTCCAAGTATAACAAACAAATCTTCGATAGTAATTTTCGTAGAACCTTTTCCATTAATCGCTGAAATGTGGCAAGGGCGTTGCACAATCCAAATGGCATTACTGTAAATTGCCAAAGTCCCTTTTCAATAGAAAAAGCTGTTTTCTCGCGATCCTCCGGACGGATCTTAATTTGCCAGTAACCGCTCTTAAGATCAAGAGTAGAAAACCAACTATAACCTGATAACTGATCTAAGATATCGTCTATCCTGGACAAAGGATAAGAATCCTTTTTAGTCACTTTGTTTACCTCCCGAAAATCAACGCAGAAATGAATCGAACCATCTTTCTTCCTTACAAGGACAGCCGGTGAAATCCAAGGGCTATAAGACTCCTCGATCACACCCTGTTCTCTCATCTCCTCAATAATTTCGTCAACTTCCTTTCGCATACGAAAAGGAATACGTCGGGGAGTTTGTTTAATTGGAGTAGTTCCTTCTTCTAAGTTAATCTTAGTCCAGTCATTTGGTAGTTTTACCTGGAAAGTTTTCCGGGAGTTTTGAAAATTGGTAATTTTATATATTTCGATGTGCTCTTTCCGAATTTCAACTTTGCCACCTCGTATCTTTGCCGCTCGCGCCGCCATATTGGAAAAATGGCGCCTAAAAGCAGTTTTTTGACAATATCTCCTTTCCGACTCATTCCACGATAAAAACATTTATATACAAAATAAAACTAGAGAAAATTTCCTACAATTTATGTAATAACCTTTTTTTTCGTAAAATTAATAGTTTTGGCATACGAGCGCCGCAAAGTGTAGTTCAACACGCGTTTTGGCCTAAAAACTCATTTCCACACCACCTTGAGGTAGAGTAAGCGGCGCGTTTTTTTTACCGTGGTATCCCCAGTAGGCCTAGTCCACATGCAATTCACTATTCTAAAATTTAGCGCATTCTTTTCGCTTCGCTGTTCTTGATGGACCAGGTGTTGCGAGTTCATCGTCATTAGTACTGATCGAAACGTCACAGACCGAAATTTCTTCCACATCATCCGCGATGGGATTATCAGTTTCATCGCAATCCTCTTTGTTCTCGAATTCATCATACGTTTGCTCGAAAATAGTCTCCGTTTCTTCCTCTTCATCGCTATCTTGTGATGGAACTTGCGAGTTAATTATCACAGGTACCACTACAATTCGTGCATATAACTGAGCACTTTAACCCAGCCTTTCTGCATTCACAGGCTTTTTGACATCTTTTTTGACATCTTTTTATTTATTTATTTAGTGCTCCGTTATATGCACGAATTGTAGTGGTACCTGTGATAACTCGCAAGTTCCATCACAAGATAGCGACGAAGAAGAAGAAACGGAGACTATTTTCGAGCAAACGTATGATAAAATCGAGAACGAAGAGGATTGCGATGAAAATGATAATCCCATCGCGGATGATGTGGAAGAAATTTCGGTCTGTGACGTTTTGATCAGTACTAATGACGATGAACTCGCAACACCTGGTCCATCAAGAACAGCGAAGCGAAGAAGAATGCGCTAAATTTTAGAATAGTGAATTGCATGTGGACTAGGCCTACTGGGGATACCACGGTAAAAAAAACGCGCCGCTTACTCTACCTCAAGGTGGTGTGGAAATGAGTTTTTAAGCCAAAACGCGTGTTGAACTACACTTTACGGCGCTCGGACGCCAAAACTATTAATTTTACGGAAAAAAGGTTATTACATAAATTGTAGGAAATTTTCTCTAGTTTTATTTTGTATATCAATGTTTTTATCGTGGAATGAGTCGGAAAGGAGATATTGTCAAAAAACTGCTTTTAGGCGTCATTTTTCCAATATGGCGGCACGAGCGGCAAAGATACGAGGTGGCAAAGTTGAAATTCGGAAAGAGCACATCGAAATATATAAAATTACCAATTTTCAAAACTCCCGGAAAACTTTCCAGGTAACCTCTTCTTTTACGACCAAATGACTGGACTATCTCATGATTAACAATTTCACAATTGCCCGCAATTACGTTTTCGGAAAAGACATCCTGGAATTTATTTAAAAATTCAGCGAAAACTTTTTTCTGTTCTTTATCTAGATCCTCAGAATTTTTTTCATATAGTTCCCTTAAAAAGGGGGCGACATTTTCGGAAAAATTTTCTACCCGAGAGCAATTCAAAACTTTTCCATCACTCAGCTTTATTTTTCTAAAAACTGAATTAAAAATTCCCCCTAAATTTACGATTTTCAAGAAGTCTCCTCCTAACAAACATTCGTCACTTATTTCAGCCACGAACATCGAAACCTTTTCTGAAAATTCCCCGATTTGAACTACAACCTCAACTTTGAACTCCACAGGGACCTTTTCCTCGGTAGGATATCGTAGAAAACAATTTTCAACCCGAATTTTTCTTTTAGTCTCCTCAAGGAACTTCCTACTTAAAATGGAGACATCGGAACCCGTGTCAATTTTAAAATTACAATCCTTTCCATCTAACTTCCCCTTGTAACAGAAATTTAAAGAATTACACTTATTATCGCTAACGGAACGTATCTCTACATCCGAGGTTTTGTTCGCGCAGGTCACTCTTCCCCCGCCGAGAGTAACTAATCCGCGTTTCCCTTTTTTGTGTTACTAGGACATTCCGCCCGGAAATGTCCGACTTTTCCACAAAGCCAGCATTCCTTATTAGAGGAAGCACGGTACCGATTATTACGCGAGAAACCCTTGCGGCCATTTTCCTCCTTCTTTTCCTCGATTTTACCATGCGCGTCGTCCTTCTTTTCTTCTTTTTCGAAACGCTTACCAAAATTCTCTTTTCTTTTCTCGAAACCTCCAAAATTTTCCCCGTGAATGGCTTTAACAGCTTTCGCCCTTTCTACCGCTAACTTTAAGGAGGTAATTCCTTCCAATTGTAAAGTTCTCTTTACAAAGCCGTCCGAAAGTGCCGAAATAAATTGCGAGCACGCGACTTTATCTCGGACCGCGTAAGAGCACTCGGGATACGCTAGACGGGCAAGTCTCTCTAACTCAGAACCGAGTG
Source organism: Temnothorax longispinosus (assembly GCF_030848805.1). Classification (NCBI taxonomy): domain Eukaryota; kingdom Metazoa; phylum Arthropoda; class Insecta; order Hymenoptera; family Formicidae; genus Temnothorax; species Temnothorax longispinosus. The sequence continues at coordinate 9,169,747 of NC_092365.1, read as the reverse complement.
ACGCGAAATCCTCCCCGTATTTCTGCTTTCGATTTATGAAAAGCGAATAATAATTCTGAGAGAGGTGTCCCTCCCCAAAGCGTAATTCCAGCTTTGACTTTAATTCCGCGTACTCCAAGCTCCCGATATTCTCGACCGAATCCAGAATCGAGCGCGCTTTCCCTCTTAAGCACGAGGCCAACGCAATAGTTCTCGACACGTCACTCCACTGATTCGCACGCGCGATGATTTCAAATTGAGAGAAAAACTCTCGCAGCGGGACCGACCCATCGTAAACGTCGGGCTTAAGTTTAAAGCCCAGCTCCACGCGCGCGTCATTCGCTCCCGGAAATGCGGTACAAGCCGCCGGAAACGCTCGCGCACCGCTCACTACCGGAAACACGCCATAAGTCGACGTACCCGCGCGCTCATCACCCGCCTCGGGAAACGCAGAACGCACCCCCGAACTCCGCGTTTCTTCGGTCGCTCTATTTATGGTAGGACTTAGCTGTAAAGAACGGAGACGTTGTAGCTCCTCGTCCCGGCGCCGCAGCTCCTCCGCTTGCCTCTCGTCCCGACGTCGCAGCTCCTCCGTATGCTGCGCCTCCCTCCGCGCATGTTCTTCGCGCAGCTGCCGCACTTCTTCGATGACGGTCTGCAGAGTCGCCGCTAACGACGTCACCTCCGGGGCGTCCGGCTGCGGTGTCCCCACTCGTGCTCGCTTCCTCGAGGAAGGCGCCGATGAGGCCATTCCGTCCGTTTGAATCTCTGTCGCTCTCCTGTTCCGCGGTCGCTCGTCCAATTCCGGACGAGCCCCCAAAAATGTTGCGCTCGCCGAGTTCGCGTTCACGTCTCACCGCTCGTTCTCTCACTCGCTCGCGCAACCGGCACTCGCGGTCAATGAGGCGACACAATATTAAAATAGGAAAGACTCGTTTATTAGAGCAAACGGAATAAATACAGAATCGAGCCGTCACGTTCGCTCGGAGACGGAGGCTCGGAACAACAACAACTGAAAAACAGTAAATCGATAAATCCATAACAGCTGGTCGCCAGGGACGCTTCGCAACTCGCCGCCTTGTAACGGGTGTCAGAGCACGGGCGCAACACTATGTTACTTATTACATATGTTACTTATTACATATGTCCTCCGGGGCGAAGCCCGGGACACCAGCTAGTCATTAAAATAATTAAAAAGGTATGAAATCGATGTCAGAACTTTGCGAAGCTGATCGAGCGCCAAGCGTTTATCTTATAAAAATGACTGTATAAATTGCTGGTTTTATATATTAATATATGTCATATTACATTATATTTTGTATACGTTAGAAAAAATTTAATTGCGGTGATTAAACGATGGAAGAAAAATTGTAAGTATTCGCTTTTAACAAAAAGATTTAAATAATCTATATTTGATATATTTATGATTTTCTAAGATATCATACTATTATATAAAATATATGGTTATATTTAGTACTCGATGACGGCTGGAATGATGTTCTGAATGATTTACTCGATGACTTAAAAAACCAATGGAAAAAATCGGTAATCGGTAAGTGAAATATCGAGGTTATGTGTTCATCGCGAACGAGCAATCTCAAAATTCCCTAAAAAACGCCAGGGTAAACCAAAGGATATGATGTCGCTAATCGGTAAGTGAAATATCGGAGAAGCGGAAATGACTCAATAGTCTGAAACTTGATTAGACCGGTTACGACATGTTTAATCCATGAAATCATTTATGCGGTCCATTTTTAAATTAGAGACATTTAGTTATGATTCAAATTACGAATATCAATTTCATCCGAAAGTAATAATTTGGAAAATTGATCCAATATGTGATCATTGTTAAGCAAAAAAGTTTAAAACTTAAGCACCTAAAATGTGTTATTCATTTGTAAAAGTTAAATTACCGTCTTTAAATCAACCCGACTCCTTAGGGAACTTCTTTAAGAAAAACGACTCCCGGGCGAAGCCCGGGTAACCAGCTAGTTAAGTATATTATTGTTTTTATATATATTTATATATTTTCCCTAGTATATAGTATATAAATTTGCGTTAAAATTTGTAACTTATAAAATTCTATACAAAAAACGTTCTATATTTTTTTCTCAGGATCAATCATTTTCGTGTTCTACATTTTATAAAGTTTCAACTTTTATACATCTCAGAGATAATACACTATTTTCCACACCACCTCGAAGGTATAGTGTTAGGCGCGTTTTTTTTAACGTGGTGTCCCTAGTAGGCCTAATCCACTGTTTTTTTATATTGTTGCGCTCACCGCGTTGCTCGTTCTCACACACACGCTCACACTCCCGACGCTCGCGGAAATAAGGAAACACTGCGGTGATTAAGGAGAACAAACTTAATGTTTATTAAAGGCTCGCGACACAGAGGAGCGTGGACCACGTCCGCACGGTCCAGCAGCTTGAGACAAAATCCCAGCTGTTTCTTATCAAATCAATAAATCAATAAATTAACAAATCAACAAGCTCGTTGCCAAAGACATTTTCCGAAAAGACGGCTCGTCGCACGCTTCAGCTCGGACTCGAAGCATACCGGGCGGCATGCACGCAACAATATATAACGTTTTTTGGATAGAATTCTTTAAGTTCCATTTTTTGTATTAACTATTTTTAATGATTTTCCACTAATTGTAATGCAGATAGGTGAACTAAACATGTATTTTATTAGTATAGATTATAAACTGTACTCCGACAGAAATCACATTTCAATGTTACTTTAATGCTTGTTTTCCATTATCTATATTTTTTTATATATATTTATTTATCTGTCTTCTATAATGACGTTGATTCTACTTGTTTATTAGTTGATCATTGGATTTGTTTTTTTAATCGTTAAAAACCTCTGTGAAAACAACATTGCGAGTTTTATTGCTCTCATCAGGAATCAGTATTGTTTGGTCCTTTGTTGAACCAATCCGTGAGAGTCCTACATATAATTAGCCGTGTGAAAAGACTTCGTTTCTGAAGTCTACGCCAACTACTTTGAAGGTTTGTCCTTAGGACTTATTAATCGTCATGGCGAAACACATTCTAACAGGAAACTGCAGCCTTTTAAACGCAAATGGCAAATCCGTAGGGACCATAGGTATTCTTGGAATTAATGCTATTTCACCGGCTGCAGGTCCTGTCAGAATGGTTGCTTCTACGATGTAAGGCATGAGACGCTTAACTTGCAGTCTAGTGCCGTTGCAAAACCGTGGTGGTTTAAGATTCCGAAGCAGCATTATCGGAGTACCAACTTTTAATTTCAGTTTATGTGGAGGCAATCCTGCAGGGTTAAGAGAATTGAGAAACTCAATCGGATAGTGGATGACTTCATCTCCATTTACCATTGTGTCTATTGACTTATATGTTTTACATTCGGTGGTGACTTTTTGTAAAACTATTTCATTAATCTCCTCTGCAGCTTTATTTTTTGCAGTTACAATTGCACGTTTGCAAAGCCAATTTGTTTCTTTTTGTGTTAAATTCAGAATATCTGGATAAACATTGTCAATAATTTGATCAATAGTTCGGATGCAAGTTCCTACAATATCAGAAATGTTAATGTAGCCATTCTGCGTTATAGAGATAGAGCCGTCACCAATTTTAAGCAAATTCTCTGCAAATTGTTCTAAATTCTTGTCTCCTCGTAAATGAACTCGCATATTAATAGTCAGTCGAAGTTTTTTTATATGCTGCCGAATTTCAGTTTTTTTCATGCATACTTTTATAATATCCGCACGTGTTCCTTTAGGCACCACTGGCAGAGTTTGCCTGAAATCACCGGTAGAAACAAATGTTACCCCACCCATTACCTTTTCTGATGTTCTTAAGTCTTTAAGGGTTCGATTGACGGCATCTATATGGGACTTGTGCGACATCGTACATTCGTCCCATACTATCAAGGATGCCTGTTGGAGAAGTTTACCAGTAACACCATTTTTTCTCACGGAACATACCGAACTTTGGTCCAAGGACACATTCAGTGGCAACTTAAAAGTAGAGTGGGTAGTTCTTCCACCACTTAGAAGAGTCGCAGCTATGCCTGATGAGGCAACCGCGATAGCGATCTTCTTTTGACTTCTTACTTTCGCCAAAATCAATGAAATGACAAACGTTTTGCCAGTACAGTGGGGAGCATTAATGAGTTCCGTTACCCGGTGAGCTACGGTGCAGAGCGGTGCAGGCGAGCGCGCTACGTTACCGTCACGGTCGATAAAAGGTTCAAATACAGAACCGCGAACGCGTAAAAATGGTCAGTCACGCTGTATTGCTCGCGCGTGCATTTGATTAAAAAAACATTTTTAATACAATCTGATGCACACAATTAATACGTATTACATACAATATAACAATCATAGGTGATTATGTAATTATAATTGTATTGTGCATCTGCAACTATTATTCAACCGACTAAGTATGTGTTTACTGGAATAATATATAATTATAGATCATATGATAATTATAATTACAACATAATTACCTATAATTATTCTATTGCATATAAAAAATTATTTCGCGATGTTTTATAATTTTTACGATGTCGTATTATTTTCAGTATCTTATTTATGAGTAAATAAAATATTAAAATTAAAAGCTAAGTAATGTTATGGCCGATATTCCGAGCAATATTAAAGTGTTAATATAAAGCTAGATATATATACATTTTGAATTATAATTATCGAGTCAACGTTTCGACCTACTTGGTCTTTCTCAGGGCATTACATTCAAACTTACAAGTGATATAAATAAAAATAATAATAACTGTTGACGTTCACATTATCAACACTAAAAATTATAGTCATTGCCGATGGAACGATTACGACACGCAAAAGAAATAAGGTCAAAGCCAACTTCGAATTAAACGCCGTTACAGGCCACATAATTACAATAATTATTACCGATTACAATAAATCCTGATCTGCGTTGCAGCTGACGGAGATGCTAATTTCGTGCATTTTCTGTATATTTTAAAAGGGGCAGTCCCCTCTGTATAATCCTGGTATCAGCCATGCTCAACGTCGGAAATTGTCATGTCCGATATTAAATGGAAGTAGAGATCGGTGTTGCGCCAAGAACCTTTTAAAATATACAGAAAATGCACGAAATTAGCACCTCCGTCAGCTGCAACTCAGATCAGGATTTATTGTAATCGGTAACAATTATTGTAATTATGTGGCCTGTAACGGCGTTTAATTCAAAGTTGGCTTTGATCTTATTTGTTGCTAATTTGTTGCTCGCAACACAAGTGTAAATAACAGCGGAAAACCTCAGCGTGCGGATAGTCATAAGAGTATAAAGTATCAGAAAAGAATTTGTTGCTCGTTTAAATTTGCTACTGGCGTATTGTCTGAATTTGTTGCTCTCGATATACTACCTTGATCAAAAAATTTTTAGCCGGAATTTATTTAGAAAATGCAAAATACAAGTTTATTCATCAATATTAATATTGTCCCCTTCAAAGTACTCCCCATCGACTGCAACGCACTTATGCCAGCGCTTGATCCAATCCTCGAAACATTTTTTATACTCGGTGTTCGGTATGGCCATCAGAGCCGTCTTCGATTTTTTCATTATCTCCTCTCGGATGCTAAAACGCGTTCCCCGTAGTGGTTTTTTGATTCGATTAAACAGAAAGAAGTCGCAGGGAGCCAAATCATGTGAATTCGATGGCTGTTGGATGGTATTCGTTCCGTTCTTGATGGTCAAAAAGTTGCGGATAATGAAGGCATTGTGCTACGGTGCGTTAATGCCATCATTATCCGCAACTTTTTGACCAAGAACGGAACGAATACCATCCAACAGCCGTCGAATTCACCTGATTTGGCTCCCTGCGACTTCTTTCTGTTCAATCGAATCAAAAAACCACTACGGGGAACGCGTTTTAGCAGCCGAGAGGAGTTAATGAAAAAATCGAAGACGGCTCTGATGGCCATACCGAACACCGAGTATAAAAAATGTTTCGAGGATTGGATCAAGCGCTGGCATAAGTGCGTTGCAGTCGATGGGGAGTATTTTGAAGGGGACAATATTAATATTGATGAATAAACTTGTATTTTGCATTTTCTAAATAAATTCCGGCTAAAAACTTTTTGATCAAGGTAGTATATCGAGAGCAACAAATTCAGACAATACGCCAGTAGCAAATTTAAACGAGCAACAAATTCTTTTCTGATACTTTATACTCTTATGACTATCCGCACGCTGAGGTTTTCCGCTGTTATTTACACTTGTGTTGCGAGCAACAAATTAGCAACAAATAAGATCAAAGCCAACTTTGAATTAAACGCCGTTACAGGCCACATAATTACAATAATTGTTACCGATTACAATAAATCCTGATCTGAGTTGCAGCTGACGGAGGTGCTAATTTCGTGCATTTTCTGTATATTTTAAAAGGTTCTTGGCGCAACACCGATCTCTACTTCCATTTAATATCGGACATGACAATTTCCGACGTTGAGCATGGCTGATACCAGGATTATACAGAGGGGACTGCCCCTTTTAAAATATACAGAAAATGCACGAAATTAGCATCTCCGTCAGCTGCAACGCAGATCAGGATTTATTGTAATCGGTAATAATTATTGTAATTATGTGGCCTGTAACGGCGTTTAATTCGAAGTTGGCTTTGACCTTATTTCTTTTGCGTGTCGTAATCGTTCCATCGGCAATGACTATAATTTTTAGTGTTGATAATGTGAACTTCAACAGTTATTATTATTTTTATTTATATCACTTGTAAGTTTGAATGTAATGCCCTGAGAAAGACCAAGTAGGTCGAAACGTTGACTCGATAATTATAATTCAAAATGTATATATATCTAGCTTTATATTAACACTTTAATATTGCTCGGAATATCGGCCATAACATTACTTAGCTTTTAATTTTAATATTTTATTTACTTATAAATAAGATACTGAAAATAATACGACATCGTAAAAATTATAAAACATCGCGAAATAATTTTTTATATGCAATAGAATAATTATAGGTAATTATGTTGTAATTATAATTATCATATGATCTATAATTATATATTATTCCAGTAAACACATACTTAGTCGGTGGAATAATAGTTGCAGATGCACAATACAATTATAATTACATAATCACCTATGATTGTTATATTGTATGTAATACGTATTAATTGTGTGCATCAGATTGTATTAAAAATGTTTTTTTAATCAAATGCACGCGCGAGCAATACAGCGTGACTGACCATTTTTACGCGTTCGCGGTTCTGTATTTGAATCTTTTATCGACCGTGACGGTAACGTAGCGCGCTCGCCTGCACCGCTCTGCACCGTAGCTCACCGGGTAACGGAACTCATTAATGCTCCCCACTGTACCTCCTGGCGCATCTATAAAGTAAATGTTACCCTTATTATCTTGGACACTATTTATTATCTCATCGTATACCATTTTTTGTTCTGTATTCAGTTTCACTTCGTTTTCTTGCAAATATACTTCTAAGTCGTCGATATTGTGTACTGTTTCTCGTAAGTAAAGTAGGTTATCTATGTTTGAATTATTGCGCTGAGGTTCTGGCAAACCAAACTCTTTCAAGCACTTTTCTCCATGAGTGAACACTATGTCCTCAAGAATCAACTCCTCATTGAAAATTTCCTCTGTGAACTGAACCTCACTATTCTTACTTTTCTGTCGAACCCGATGTAAAATATCATCGCATAGGTGTGTCCGGTATGCATTCCATAATTCTAAAGAATTAGACATTTCACAAAACATTAGCATAATGCTAAATAACTCTCTCATTTTGTGTGCACTTTCTGAAATAGCTGCATCTGATAGTGTATCTCGCCAGTGCGTGTCACTCTCAAGCAAATTCCGGGCTTGGCACGCCGCGCGATAAGTGGGCATTATTTTACCATTCACCGTCTTTAAGTTATTAAAAGACGTCGATCCTCTGACGTGATGTAGGAGTAGTCTGAGATAAAAGCATTCTGAATAATTAGGATGTATAGTATACACTCGCCCTAATACTGTGTCCCGCTTTATACCTGGACAACCATCTACATCTTGGCCCTGTTTTCTCTGTTGCCATTTTTTGTTAGACCATTTATAATAAGCCGGTACTTGGTGATAAAGCAAAGTCTGTGCAAATTTATCAACTGCACACAGAGCAAAGAAGGCTGTCAGAGTGGTCTGAGGTAGATTTTCTATAACTTGTTGTAGATTTCTTTCAGTAAAATACACTCTTTGCCCATTTTCTAAGTGGACAGATAAATGAACAACTGGAGGATAGCGCTCGTGAATAGAAAATCCTAGTATTCTCCAGATACTTTCAAAGGTACTCAAATATCTGCCATTCAAATAGTTCTGAACCTCACCTTTTTTATTTTCAACGGTAAACGTAGCCGCATCGTTACCTTTATTAATATACTTACATATATATTTGATTGCTTGCACAGAATGGCAATATTCAACGTTGACGTGTGCAACGAAGCATCTGGAGAGAATCGGACAATATGGGACTATCCATTTATTATCAACAATGAAGTTACAATGCGATATAGTATAAATGTTTCCACCGTCAGCCGGACATCTTCTTCTGTACTTAGGGTATCCATCATCGCCAGTTACTGAAGAAAATCACGGGGATATTTTTTTGAACATGTACCGTTTGACATGCAAGGTGATGAGGAATTGACGGCTCCACATGGACCGTGGATCATATTCTTGCATACTATGTCGTAAAGTAATGGATCTTCATCCTTATTGGGGATTTCAGCTGAAATAATGCTATCTATTTCATCAGATCTTATTTTGTCGACTAACCAAATTAAAATGTGGGCATGAGGCAAACCTCTCTTCTGCCATTCAATTGAAAACATGTAGCATCGAACTTGACTAAAAATGTCCTTCTTTGTTATGGTTTTCATAAGTTGTTGTACTTTTAAGTGAAACACTCTCGCAACAATGTCGTGTCTTTTACTAGAACGTTGACCGGGATACAATTCTGTTTTAACTTCAGGCCATTCTGGATTGCACGTGAATGTGATAAATAAATCAGGTCTTCCATAATTACAAACATATGTAAGGACATCCTGTGTCCGCTCATGGAGATATCTAGGTGATCCTGTAAATGTGGATGGTAAAATAACCAGTTGCCCTATATCCGCCACATTAGAGTCTTTATTTACAGCATCTCTCAAATGTATATAATTTTCAGCTCGTAATGTTTTTTGATGTGCCCGAATAAATTTAATCGTTCAGTAATCATTTTTGCACCCATATCAACGCAATATTGATTGAATAACTGGCTATATCTGTGTAGCGTGTTAAAGCTATTTTCTCTTATCATAAGTTTATACGTATAAAACTGCATACAGGAAACCATTTTGCGAGGATTATCTTGTCCAGTGGTTGGTACTATTTGTGGGATACTGATGTTGTAACCATCTTCGCCTCTTATGAATATAAGAGGGTACTGCAATGGATCGTAAGAACGGTGAAGTTCAGATATTCTTTGAAATGTATTATCGCGTGATCGCAATATCCCTAACTATATCTCTAAATCCACAGTCTTTGTCAACCATCAATACTGCGACTTCGTTAGTTGTTGGAGCATTATAACGACCTCTGTGTTCACCAAGCGGTCGTTTTTCAGCATGAATTACAATTTTATAGTTATCTTTGTTAATTGACATTTGTTCAATAGCTGTTATAAAGCTACGTACATAACTATTATTGTCACGAAGAATCTGTTGTAAAGTTTTCAAAATTTCTATTTTGAGAGATGGTGCAGAATCATGTCGCAAATTTAATTGTTCATCTTCTGATGTGAAATAAATTTGTAGAAATTGAGCTCTTGTGTCTAATGAAGGTAGTAAACTGCCAATCAAATGATATATTTGGCCATGCACTTTATACGTTGGCATGTAGTTACCTTCTCTAACTTCTTTATCTCCAAAAGATGTCATTGCAAAACATCCGTTGTATTTTCGAATGTTCTTCTGAAAATGTTTTGATCTTGGATCCGTTCCAATAAGTAATTCTTTCAGAATTCCTAATGGTTCATCAATATCATTTAGTTTGACGTGTCCATTAGAGCAACAAATTCCCAATGACTCTGCGGACCATTTTTTGGCGCAACAATAATTACAAACTTTTTCCATTTTTCCTATTAAAAAATCTGAATGACCTAAATAATCATTACTCGATTGATAATAAAACGCAGATCTAGGCCCAATGAATGAGTTAAATGCATTTCTCGCCTGGTTTACTTGACATCGTCGACGCTTTAAGCGTTCTTCTCTCTCCGGACCGGTCTCAGCGACTCTAGCCACGGTATATCGAAGTTTTCTTCCTTCTAAGTGCATTTCTCTTTCAACACTGGTTTGATTAACTCTGACTTGAGAAATGTGCAATCGATTTTCTTCTAAACGTTCTTCCCTTTCAGTATTTGATTCGCTAACTCTAGATCGAGACACACATAAACGTGATTCTAACAATCGTTCTTCCCTTTGAGAAACACTTTCTAAGTTTCTAGCTTGTGCCAAACGTCAAGCGTTAGACGTTGATCGGGAAAGTTGTTTTTTTTGCTTTAGGCATTTTCCAAAAATTTACAAAGTAATTAAACGACAACAAAATAAATACCTATAATTATTTACGAAGAAAGTAATAAAAATAGAAAATTTCTTCTTTTTTTTTGTCCCACCGTTACCTTTTTTCTTTATCACACTCCTGCTTTCTTTCGTCTCTTTCACAACAAAATAAACACCTATAATCAATACCTATAATTATAATTGTCCTATTATTATTATTATTATTATTATTTCAATCAAGGATTCTTGGTTTAAGATAGATATATTTATTGACTTCCCTCAGGGTTGCAAGGCGTTTTGAAGGGACGTTCCCAACCCTTTACAACTTTATACATTCTCTTAACCTACCTTAGCTTATCTTACATTTAACCTTACATACTAATTGCCCTGCCTATCTTTACACACACACACACGTTCGCAAGTTCCCTATCTCTGTGGACTTCCGTTTCCGTTTACAAGCTCCTCACTCATCCTCTCTCTCTCATTCACTCCTCCCCTCCCCTACCTCTCACTCCCCTCCGTCATCTCCTCCTTCCCTTACTCTCTCTAATTTCCTCGGCCATCTCTCCCCCTCCCCCTCTTTCCCCAATACCTCCCCCACCGCTTCCTGCCACGATCTCCCTCCCCCCCAATCTGCACAATCTTCCCACACATGTTCCCACGTCTCCTCCCCCCCTCCACACACCCTGCACACTCTTCTCTCCTCCGCCATCCAATGTTTCACCCCTCTCATACCACCCCCCAGCCTGTATCTAGCCACCCTCTGCCACCTATTTTCTCCCCAGTTCTTTTTTAAGTACTCCGGTATCCCCTCCCCTTTTATCATGCCATACCACTTGTTAAATTTTGCCTCCCCTATCTCCTTCCACCTCTCCTCTCTTTGCTTTCTTCTTTCTCTCTCAAGCACGTCCTCCCCCTCCACATCCCCTCCTCCCTCAGCTTCTCCACCTCCTCTATCCTCCAGCCCCTGCTCTCCGCCGCTTCTTTTCTCTCCTCCCATCCCCCCCTGCTCACCCCTCTTTTCGCCCTCCTCTTTACCTCCTCCCAGCACTCCCTTGCCAGCTCCCCTCCCTTTCCCTCCTCCAATTTTTTCTCATACCCCCATGCTCTTATAACCGCCCTTCCTCTTAGTTTCTCCCTTTGTAACTCCTCCCTAATCATATATCCCGGTATACATCTTTCCACTCCCAACACCCACCTTAAATATCTTTCCTGCAATCTCTCTATTTCCCCTCTTTCCCTCCACCCCCATATTTCCACTCCGTAACTTATCACCGTCCATATCAACTTATCAAACAACCATATTCTCCTACTCCAATCCCCCCCAAACCTCCTTTTTCCGATCCCCCATACTTGTCCCAGCAACGCCGCCCCTCTCCTCGTCCTCTCTTTTACATGTTCATCCTGCCTCCCATTACATTTTACTACATATCCTAAGTAGCAGAATTTTCTCACCTCCTCAATTATCCTACCCTTCCACCTCCAACTCACCTTTTTCCATCTTCCTCCCCCTTTTCTGCATCTCATTACCTTCGTTTTTTCACTGTTCAATACCAATCCCTTTCTGTCCAAATACCCCTCCAGTTTTCCCATCATTCCTTTCATATCTTCCTCATTCTCCGCCAACATCGCTATATCATCCGCATAAGCCAGTGTATATATCTTTCTCCCTCTCAGTTTTATTCCACCCCAGCCCCCTCTTTTCATTTCATCGTCAATGTCCGCCAGCAGCAAGGTGAACAGAATTGGACTTAACGGACACCCTTGTCTGACTCCCCTTCCTGTCCAAAATCTCTCTCCCATCTCCTCTCCCACCCTTACTCTGCATATCGTCTCCCCCAACAGTTCTTTACACCTCTCCACCAAGCCCTCCCTTACTCCCTTTTTTCTCATGGCTTCCACCAGAATCCTCCTGTCCACCGAGTCAAAAGCTGCTTTTAAGTCCACGAACATCACCACCATCTTCCCTTTCTTCCCATTTACTTGCCTGTTTATCAGGTAATTCAGTACGTAAATATTGTCCGTGGTCCCAACCCCTCTTCTAAACCCTGTCTGACTCGGTGGCAGCAAGCCCTTCTCTTCAACCTCCTTCCTCAACTTTTCCGCCAACACGGCAGCATACACTTTGTATGCCGTTTGTGCTAACGTCACCCATCTGTAGTCCCCCACTCTCTCCCCTTTCCCCTTTTTTCCTATAGGCACTATAATTCCCTCCCTCCAATCTTCCGGCCAACCCTCTCCTTTCCACACTCTATTGCACACTTCCCATAGCCATTCTTTCACTACCTCCCCTCCAAACTTCCAAACCTCATTTGGAATTCCATCACTTCCCATCGCTTTTCTCTTTCTAAGCTTCCTCACTACCTCCCACACCTCTTCTCTCCTTATCTCCTCTTCCTCCTCCTCCTCCTCCCTCCCCTCCCCTCTTCTTGTTCCCATCACCACCCTCCCTTTCACTCCTCCCAACAGCTCTTTAAAGTACCCATCCCATTCTTGCATACTAATTCCCTCATTCACCCTCCTTCTCCTCTTTCTCTCCCTGTTTACCACCTTTCATACCTGTCCCTCCGTCCTGACCTCCTTTACTTCCGCTTCCCATTTCTCCACTTCTCTTCTTTTCTTCCTTTCACATAGCTTCTTGTATCGCTGTTTTTCCTCCCTGTAACTGTCCCCCTCTCCCCCTTCCCTTCTCCATTTCCTTAACATGTTGCCAACTCTCTTTTTTCCCTCCCTATATTCCTCATCCCACCAGCCCCTTCCTCCGCTTTTTTTGCCCCTCCCATTCACTTCCCTTAATACCTCCCTTATCCTCCCCTTCAGCCCCTGCCACTCCTCCTCCACTCCCCCTCCCTGAGCTTGCCTGTCCCCCATTAACTCTCTAAATTTTTCCCTGCCTTCTTCTGACCAGTCTCCTCTCCCACTTCCGCTCCTTCCCCCCTTCCCCTTATCCATACCTTCCTCCCACCCTTCCACCCACGCCGTCACTGGCTGATGGTCTGAATCGACCTTCTCTTCTACCACCACCCGTTCTACCCTTTCCCTTGTCCTCCTGTCCCCTAACACGTAGTCAATCACCGACTCCCCTCTTCCCCCTGTATACGTCCATTCTCCTTCCTCATCTCCTCTTATTCCTCCGTTAAAAATCGCCCACCCACGTTCCCCCAAGAATCTACACAGCTTTTTTCCCTCCCCATTTACCTTGCCATCCTTCGATCTCCTTTCTCCTTCCCCCCTCTCTTCTTCTCCCTCTTCCACGAACCCCCCTTCCTTTCCGGTCCTTGCGTTAAAATCCCCCCCTATCAGCACTCTCACTCCCCTCTCAATCTCCTCCACCCATTCTTTCAGGTCTTCCAACTTCCCGTCCATATCCTTATTTATATATACTCCCACTACCCTCCACCACTCTTTTCCAAGTTTCACTTTTATCGATACTATCCCTTCCTTATCTTTTTTCGTCTTCTCTCTTTCCATCTTGATCCCTACCCTCACCCCTACTATCATTTCTCCTATCGCCCTTCCCTTCCGGCTCTTCCTCCCTGCTCTCTGCACTTCCCATACGTAGCCTCTTGGCATCTTTTCTTTTATCCTTTCCCATCCCTTACCGTCCACCCACGTTTCGCATAACACCATTACGTCCCAATCCTCCAGCCTTTTCCAAAACTCTTTATCTTTATTTGTTAACCCCGCCATATTCCAAAAGGCCACCTTATAAATTCTACTTCCCTCCCCTCTCCCTCTCCTCTCTCCCTCCTCTCCCTCTTCCTCTCCCACTCTTCCATCCAGTTCCTCTCTCTTATCCTTCTCAATTTCTGCTCCTCTTTCTTTCCCCCTACCCGTTCCCTCTTCCTCCTCTACTCCCCCTGCCTTTGCTCTTCCTCTCTTTCACTTTCTTTTCCTTTCCCTTGCCCTTCCTCCCAGCACCTCTCTCTGCCATTCCTAAGCGCACCTCTTACCTCATCCCACACCCACCATTCCCCCTCTATCCATACCCTTCCCATCCCTATCCGTACCCTTTTACCCTCTCCTCTTGCCTTCCATGCCACTTGGTTTATCTTCCATTTTATCCTTCTTTTCTCCCATGTCAAGTCCTCGTCTATCCACGTATTTTCGTCTCTCAGTTTCCACTTATTTCTCATTATTTTCGCCTTCTCTTTTTCACTTCCCACTTTCACCACTGCCAATGTTTCTTCTCCTTTCTCCCCTCTCCTTTACTTCGTACCTCCTTTCCAGCCTTTCCACCCTCTCCTTCCAATCAGCCTCTCCCCTCCCCTCCTCCCTCAATCCTCCTCCGCTTTCCTCTCTACCTCTTCCTCCCCCAAGACCTCCTCCCTTTTCCTCCATCTGCATCCCCTCCAGCTTTCGTTCCATGTCCTCTATTCTTTTCTGAAGCTCTCCTCTCTCCCTTCTCCACATCTCCTCTCTCTCCTTCAGTTCGCTTTTTATCTTCTTTACTTCTTCCATCATTACCTCCTTTTGCCCCTTCGCCACCTCTCTTATCTCCTCTCTCACTCCTCTTAACCCCTCCCTCATCTCCTCCCTTATTCCTCACAACAACCCCTTCACATCCATTTCCTCCCCCCCTGCCCCCCCTGGTGGCGTTTTCACCGTCTTGTTACTTCTCTTCGAGAAGTCCTCGTCCTCTTTCCCCCCCGCACCATCTTCCTTCTCCATTTTATCCCTCTTCCTCTTAAACAACTCGTCTATACTCCCTTTCCTCTTGGAAAACTCATCTAGATTCCCCGTACTTCCGCGTCTCTCTTTCCCAAACCTATCCGCAAACTGCGCCATCTATCCTCTACTCTACGGCCGTACTACTTCCCCGCGTTATCCCGAAATCCCCAGAATTCCCTAGCCCTTCACTCTCGCGCTCTCTATCCTTCCCCTTCTACGCTTGTCTCTCTAACCTCAACCTTCCCAATTCTCCTCCGCCTCCACGGACTCTCCTCCCCTATCCTCCGCGCTGCCTCCACTCTCACACCTTCCCCTTCCCTCACCGTGCTCACTTCTCACTCGCCACACTCTCTCACTCGCTCTATCTCTCACACTCGCACTTCGCTTTTCGCTCGCAAAAATCGCCAACTCACACCTAACCAACCGGAAACGGAAGTCCGGATTCTTGGTTTAAATTGATGTAATTTTAAATGCTTATAATATAAGCGTCTTGATTAAATAATTAAATTCATTGCGTAAAATATTACCTCAGCCAGGGTTCGAACCTGAAACCTCTTTGGATAAATAGAAATAAAAATTTACACATTCAAGATTTTGTAATCTATATAAATAAAATTATCATAAAAAATTTAATATAATTTAATTATAATTGTCGTAACGAATCGTCACCGCGTTTCAACCAAGAATTCTTGGTCATTTTAAATTGATGTAATTTTAGATGCTTATAATATAAGCGGTCAACAGAGACTGATATTTAAAATACATCCTTACCTTTTCCTAACATCCTTACCTTTTTCCTTTATCACACTTCTGCTCTCTCTCTCTCTCTCTCTCTCTCTCTCTCTCTCTCTCTCTCTCTCTCTCTCTCTTTCTCCTCCCTCCCTCCCTCCCTCCCTCTCTCTCCTCTCTCTCTCTCTCTCACTCTCTCTCTCTCTCTCTCTCTCTCTCTCTCTCCCTCCTCTCCTCTCTCTCTCTCTCTCTCTCTCTCTCTCTCTCTCTCTCTTCTCTGTGAGTATTACTGGTTGTCCGTAATCGTTGCTCTTATAAAACTGAATATTGCTGCTGCCGTTGGTTGCCTCTGGGCTATTTTGTTGCAGATTTAAGCAGGTCTTTTGGTTGCTTGTCACGCGCTTTATTTTTTTCCTTGGAGATTGCTACCTAACTCTGAATATTTTCGTGACAAGTATCATTGTTCGTCCTAACCTCATTCTCGGTAACATCGTGGAATTCTTGGGATCACCTGTGCAAGGCGTTCACCCCTGCTGCGCATGCGCCTGCTGTGTCTATCTGCTCTTTCTGGATCTGATGTGTGCATGCTCCCTTCTCGGTGGATCTCTACTGCGCATGCTCCTGCTTCACTCTTCTCTACGCCTCTCTATCGCTTCACTCGGATTCGCGCATGTGTTTTGCCTGACCTGTGCTCAAGTGTTGCCACCCTAGCTGTACTACGACTGGGGACGTGCCTAGTGATTTTCATCTGACGTGCCTAGTGATTCTTGCTCTGCCGAATAGCGTGACTGGACTACACATGCAACCAACGTGCGCTAGGTGTACAAAATTAATTGCCGGGAAATCTTATTCTTGTGCCGCGTGCTTTAAGGCATTTCATCCGGGTTGCGTCAAGCCATACATTGTTACGCGGTCCGCTAGTGACTGTTGCAAGTCTTATTTCTCGAAGATGCCGCTCACACCTAGAGATGAACGCCGTACGTTCTTTTCTTCGGATGGTGATGCTGCGTCTGGCGTTGTCGTTGCCTCGCAGTCTATTGCGTGTGCGCAGGACATAAGGCATGAGTCCACTGACTCTCTTTTGCGCGGGCTGATCGAGCAGATCAAGAGTACGGATGCGAAAATCTCTGCATTTATTGATAGTCAACAGCGTACCAATGAAGAAATTAGCGTCAAGCTAAGTCTCTTAGATCGCCTTAACGATACTGTTTCTCAGAACAGTCAACGCATTATCAAACTAGAGCAAGAAAATGCTAATCTAGTTCGCGAGGTCCGAGACTTGAGGTCTGCTCGGTCGACTCAGTTGACTCAGAGCGGTAGCGAGCTGATCGTATCAGGTTTGCCTTCTACTTTGTCTGCAACTCCATCTGAGATTGCAAAAAATGTTTTTGCGGCATTGGATGTTCCTAACCTCTCCTGTCATATCGTTAACACCAGATTGGTTAAGAGGGAACCGTCTTCTACTGTGCCCACGGTATCTTCACCTTCGAGTTCCGTCATAATCTCCTTGGCTTCGAGCGTTGTGCGCGATGCGGTATTGTCGAGTAAGCGATCAAAAGGTGCGATCAGACAGAGCGATGTGTGTGGTGGCAGCTCACATCGTAACGTATATGTAAATGAGCTGTTGCCAAAAAGCACTTTTAATTTGATGCAACAGGTGAAGCGCATTGCGAAGGACAAGTCATACAAGTATGTCTGGGTTAGGGACGGCCAGATACATGTTAGGCGTACAGATGGTGAGCCGGTGATTAATATTAACTCGGACACTGATCTTGCTAAGCTCGTCTGACTTGTCCAACCTGCGTGCCCCTTGTCTTCCATAGGTCGACATAATTCAATACGCAATTTTACGTCGTTTCGAATAGCTCAGTTTAATGCTAATTCTCTTCGGGGACATATAGACTTCATCAGGCTGCATTTCAGCACTAGTCTTCACCACATCATTTCTGTTTCCGAAACGTGGCTCAATGCGAGTGTATCAGATGAGCTGGTGGCTCTAGATGATTATTTTTTAATACGTCATGACAGAGTGGGACGGATGGGCGGAGGGGTGGCGTGCTATATACATAAATTGCTCAAAGTCAAAATCTTAGCTACCTCCAGTAATCTTTGTGATAATGCGCCTGAATATCTTCTTATTGAATTACGTTTGCCAAATGATGAATCTGTACTGTTTGCGTCCATTTATAGAAGACCTAGAGGTCTCCTCCTGCATGACTTCGTTGAGTCACTAAATAGATACTCGCATCTGTATAAAAATATAATTATTGGAGGGGACTTAAACTGCGATCTATCATCGACCAATTTTGAGGCGAATTACTTGCGTGATCTTGTATCTAGCTTATCGTTGCACATAGTCAGATCCGAACCGACTCATCATACAGCGACCTCAGACTCATGGTTAGACGTTTTGGTCGTAGATGAGCTTGATAAGGTTTCATCATTTAACAAGTCTCAGAGTCCCTTCATTGCCGGCCACGATCTCTTAGAGTTGTCTATATCACTTAAAGCTAATCCTAATTCTGACCGCTTTATTTCTCGGCGAAACTACAAACGTATCGATTGTTCTCGGTTCGTTGAACATCTTGAATCTATTGCTGGCGACGTGCGGGCCGAGATTGATGCATTGTCTGACATCGCTGATGTTGACGGATTCTGCGGGGTGCTGTCTCGTAATTTGTTGGCGGCACTAGACGCATTCGCTCCCACACGTGTGTTTGTTGTCAATAAGCCCCCGGTTCAATGGCTTACGGCGGATTTGGTTGCTCGATTACACACTCGCAATCAGCTATATAAACGCGCTAAACGCTCTAAATGTCTTTTAAGCTATGCTACTTACAGACTTTTCCGTAATCAGCTAAATTCTGACATCAAGCGTGCTAAGAGCGAATTTCATTACAATTCTCTTGCTAAGATTACGAATTCAGCAAAACTGTGGAGAGAACTGGCTCGACTTGGACTTGTCAAGTCGTCTCTTACTTCTCCTCTACACTTCTTCACACCGGATCAGCTCAACCTATACTATGCTTCGGTTTCCAATGCTCATTCTCCATGCTTATATTCTGACTTTATCGCTGCTATTGCTTCAGTTAATCGTCCATCTTATCCAGAGTTCGTTTTCTCCTCTATCTCACCTCGATCTGTTTCTAAGCTTATTACTGCTGAATCTATTCACTCTTATGCCTCTGGTTCCGATGGCATTCCGCTTTATGTTCTGCGTATCTCATGGCCCGTTATCTCGACATGCATCACTTCTTTGTTTAATCGATCGCTAGATGCATCTCTGTTTCCGTCTGAGTGGAAGAGAGCATATATTCGCCCACTCTCTAAAATTCGTACACCGCTATCCCCGTCGGATACAAGACCAATAGCGAATTTGCCGGAACTGTCTAAACTATTAGAGAGGATAGTTGCTTCACAGATTGTTGACTATCTAAACAAACATGACATCTTAAATCCAAGACAATCTGCATATCGCCCGGGGTATAACACGCAGTCAGCACTTCTACGTATCTGTAATGATATAAAACAGGGGATTGATGAAGGGCTTATCACTATTATGATACTTTTTGATTTTAGCAAAGCATTCGACACCGTTCCCCATTTACTATTGCTTATCAAACTTAAAGAGATCGGTTTCTCAGATGCCGTTCTAAACTGGATATTCTCTTATCTAACTGGCCGTTCTCAGGCGGTCATAGACGACGCTGGCAATCTTTCCGACTGGATATTTACTTCTTCTGGTGTCCCTCAGGGTTCGGTGCTTGGTCCTCTGCTGTTTTCTTTGTATATTAACGATATATATAAAATTTTACGTTATGTGTTTCATATGATTTTCGCTGATGATATTCAGATTTATCGTTTGTGTTCACCTGCTAATATTCTTCAGGCTCTAGAATTAATCACTAAGGATGCTAATGCTATTTTTGATTATGCCAATATGTACGGACTTAAGCTAAATCCTGCCAAATCTAAGGTCATCATATTTGGCAGTCAAGCATATGTAAATGACATTGATCTTGGCAGTATACCACCTATCGTTGTAAACAATACGCCTTTACCATTTGTGAGTGAGGTACGGAATTTAGGTGTCATCTTCATGTCCAACTTATCCTGGACGAAGCATATCTCGTTGGTTTCGCAGAAGGTCCATCATGCGCTATACAATTTGAAATATAACAAAAACTCTCTTTCCACCAATCTCAGGATTAAGCTCGTAACAACCTTGATTTTGCCGCATATCGATTACTGTTGCCTCGTATACCATGGTTTGACCAAGGAACTAAATACCAAGTTACAGAGACTTGTCAATTGTTGTATTCGGTTTATCTATGACCTTAAGTGTGATGAACATATCACCCCATATAGACATAGGTTGAAGTGGCTTTCTGTTGAAAACAGACGATACTACTTTCTTGGATGCCAGATTTATCGTATCCTGCATATGAGCTCACCATCTTACCTGCGTGAACTTTTTACCTCCCCTGATCCTACTCTAAGGAAGTCTGACCGGCTTGCTTCATCATCTACTCTAACTTTTCACATTCCTGCTCATAGAACCGTCACCTACAGAAATTCTTTTCAGCTTTCTTCCATTTACTTCTGGCATTCTCTTCCTAACTCAGTTACATCAGCTTCGTCTCTCACATCATTTAAGAGCTTACTTTGCATGTTTTTGCTTTCAACTGAATCGGAGTGACGTGTCTTTGTTCCTTCCTTCTTTGGTTTTTGCATACTTCCTATTTTTGTATTTCTTTGGTATTCTTTTTTTTTCTAGTCTTTTGTTTGCGTTGCGTTATTCTGTTAGATTTAAGTTGCGCTAGTTCTTAGTTGCGTTAGTAGTAAGTTAGTTTTAGTATAATGTACATATTTTTATTTTAAGTTGCGCGCTTTTACTTAAGTTGCGCTGTTATGTTTGATTATGTTTCACTTACCATGCTTTATGCGAACGCACATGTGCTAGAGAGAGCATGTATATTTTGTTATTTGTATTATTCTGTATTTGCCCTTTAGCCTATGCTTGGGCATAAAATAAATCATATCATATCTCTCTCTCTCTCTCCCTCTCCCTCTCTCTGCCCCCTCTCTCTCTCTCTCTCTCTCCCTCCCTCTCTCTCTCCCTCTCTCTCTCTCTCCCTCCCTCTCTCCCTCCCTCCCTCTCTCTCTCTCTCTCTCTCTCTCTCTTTCTCTCTCTCTCTAATTATTGTTTCCGTTATTATACATATATTTAGTTTTAAGTAATTTTAGTTTAAGTAGCATTAAGTTTAAGTAGTACTCATGATGCAATGTTTTATCATGCTTATACTCTTCTTTTCTAGTTAATATTAAGTTGTATATAATGTCTTTTGCTGTATTGTATCTTTGCCCTATAACTTATGTTTGGGCATATTAAACAATCAATCAATCAATCAATCAATCTCTCTCTCTCTCTCTCTACAAGCTAAGCGTTCGAATAGTTTGCTAGGATATGCTAGATATAGACTCCTTCGGAGTCAGCTCAATGCGGACATAAATCGTGCTAAGAGTGAGTTTTACTTGGGCTCGCTGAGTGCCATCACTGACCCGGCTAAGTTGTGGAGAGAGTTGGCTCGCCTTGGACTCGTTAAGTCTTCTTTTGTTTCTCCTCTCCACTTTTTCACACCGGATCAGTTAAATGCTCACTATGCTTTGGTCTCCTGCGCACCACCGCTGAGTTATGACGATTTTATCTTAGCTACCTCTCGTGCTGCTCGCCCACCTGAACGTCCTGAGTTCATCTTTTCTCCGATACTACCTCGTATGATTCTTGAGCATATTATGGCTGGACCTGCCAACTCTTACGCTTCCGGCTCAGATGGCATTCCACTTCAGGTTCTGCGTATGGCCTGGCCTAGTATCTCATCATGGCTTACTACACTTTTCAATAAATCATTATTGTCTTCCATGTTTCCTTCTGAATGGAAACGGGCCTTGATTCGCCCACTGTCTAAGATTCGCACTCCGTTGTCCCCGTCAGACACGCGACCGATTGCTAACTTGCCTGAACTTTCCAAAATCCTTGAAAGGATTGTTGCTGAACAGATCACCGACTATCTAAACGAGCATAATATTCTCGATCCTAGACAATCGGCATATCGCTCTGGTCACAACACGCAGTCTGCTCTTTTACGTGTCTGTGATGATATCAGGAAAGCGATTGATAGGGGACTTGTTACCATCATGATTCTGTTCGACTTTAGCAATGCGTTTGACACAATCTCGCATCTCCTTCTACTTATCAAGCTGGTGGAAGTTGGTTTTTCTGATGCCGTGGTTACTTGGATCTTCTGGTACCTGGCAGGCCGCTCTCAGGCTGTAGTCGACGATGAGGGGAATTGTTCTGACTGGTTATCAATGTCCCTGGGTGTTCCTCAGGGTTCGGTGCTAGGTCCTCTGCTGTTCTCCCTTTTTATTAACGACATTAGCAAGGTTTTGTCTCACTCAAATCACATGCTTTTTGCTGACGACAAGCAGATATATTTCTCATGTCCACCTGCTGATGTTGTTCGCGGCCTTGAGCTGATCTCTAGAGATGCCTGCGCCATTTTTGAATACGCTACTGCAAACGGCCTTAAACTCAATCTTGCTAAATCCAACGTCATCATTTTTGGCAGTCAGGCTCATATTAGTAATATTGACACTACCCTTCTACCGCCGATAGTTATTAACCAGACGCCTCTCCCTTTTGTTAGTGATGTGAAAAATTTGGGTGTAATCTTAATGTCCAACCTGTCATGGAAGAAGCACGTCCTTCACGTTTCACAGAAGGTTCACCACGCTCTGTACAAACTCAAATTTAATAAGAACTCCCTTCCCACTGTGCTTAGAATCAAGCTCGTTAATACTCTTGTCTTACCACACATTGACTACTGCTGCCTTGTATATCATGGTTTAAGTGGCGAGTTGGATACTAAGCTGCAGAGACTTGTTAATTGTTGCATAAGATTTATTTTCAATCTCAGGCGAGATGAGCATATCACTCCGTTCAGGCGTCGTCTGGGATGGCTCTCGGTCAGAAATAGAAGGCTTTATTTTCTTGGCTGTCAAACTTACCGTGTTCTCTACGCTCAATCTCCTTCTTATCTTCAGGAATTTTTCATCCCTCCTGACTCAGCTTTGAGAAGATCAGACCGCTTGGCCTCATCCTCGCATACATTTCACATTCCTCTCCATCGAACTGTTACCTACCGCAATTCTTTCCGACTCTCTGCAATGTACTTTTGGCACTCTCTTCCTGACAATATTAAATCTGCGTCTTCTCTTGGCTCTTTTAAGAATCTCCTTCGTCCGTATTTATTTGCTTTGGAGTCTGACTGACTTTGATTGCTTTCTGTTCGCTGCTTGCTGTTTGGCGCACTCGCGAGTCTGTGTCCTTTTCTGTCTAACTGTTAGCTCTTGGCATTCTCTTCCCGATAAAATTACAACTGGACTTTTGTTCTTGCGAATTGCTGTATTTCAGTATTTTTAGTAGTTATTTTTGCGTAGCGTTGTTCTCCTAGTTTTAAGAGAGAGAGAGAGAGAGAGAGAGAGAGAGAGAGAGAGAGAGAGAGAGAGAGACTGGGATCAACGGGATCTGCGGGATCCGCATCTAACACATCTAACAAGTCGGAGAGTGCAAATAAATCTGCAAATAAATCTTCTGATATGGATGTAAAGATAGATTGGCTGATGAGAGCAATAAAGGAGATGAGAGACGAAATGGCATGTAAAAAGGAAATTAAAACGGTAATTAAGGAAATAGTTCGTGAGGAATTGGAAGGTATAAAGTTAGAATTTGAAGAACTGAGAAGGAGTATGCAGGTAGAAAATAAGGGTCCGCCAGAAGACGAGCTAAAAAGAAGTTATTGTGAAGCTGTAAGAAGTAAGGAAAAAGAAAGCGTGATAATAGTCAAGCCGAAGAAACAACAGGAAAGTGAAGCTACCAAGAAATTGGTAATGGACAGTGTAGACATAAAAAATCTAGGAGTGGGTATAACAAGGCTCAGAAAAGGAAACAACGGAACAGTTATCGTTGGATGTGATAATGAGGGAGAGCTGAAAAAGCTAAAGACCACAGTACAGAATAAGATGGGTGAAGAATACAAAATCATAGAGCCAAAGAAAATAGAACCAAAAATAAAAATTATAAATGTGGGTAAGGAGGAAATGGAATAAGAAGAAGTAAACTTAATAGAGGCAATTAAAAAGCAAAATAAAATTGATGAAATAAGAGAAGGATTCTATATAAGAGTAGTGAAAAGAATAGTCAAAGAAGGAAGAAATGATAATATGCATGTCAGTGGGAAAGAAGAAGGCTCTTTAATACTTGAAGTGGATGATGTGACTCATGAATTAATGCTGAAAAGAGAGAAAATAAATATAGGTTGGAGGAAATGTCGTGTATTTAACTACTTCAGTGTTAAAAGATGCTACAAGTGTTGGGGATACTATCACATAGCCAAGTATTGTACTCGACAAGATACATGTCATAGATGTGCAGGCAACCACAAAGCAAACGAATGTACGATATCGAAAAAGCGGTGTGTAAACTGCATGTATAAAGTCAAGACGTATAACTTAAAGATAAATGATGAACACGATGCCCTTAGTATGGAATGTCCGACATTCAAAAGAGCACTTGAGGAGGAAAAAAGGAGAACTGGCTGGGGAGCTACCAAGTAGCATCTACAGACAAAATTGGAATCAATTCTGTACACCAATGCGCAAAGCTTAATGGCACATAAAGAAGAGATACAACATCTAGTTTTGAAGAGAATGAACCCTGCAATCTTGGCGCTGTCGGAAACTAGGCTGATAGCAGATATAGAAGACAGCGAGGTGTGTGTACCGGGCTACAACATAGTAAGGTGTGATGCTGAAAGCAGAAATACAGGAGGAGTAATTTTGTATATAAGAAGTGACATAAAGCATGAGGTAGTAATAACGAGAAAATTAGTTTCAAACTGTTGGTGCGCGGTAATCGAAGTACGAGAAAATTCGTATAAGGGCACGGTAATGGTAGTGTATCACTCACCGAGTGCGTCCGATGGTGATTTTATAAGATTTCTGGAGGACATAGTGGAAACATTGGTAATTAAAGAGGAATGCCTGTTGATTGGGGACTTTAACATAGACTTATTGATAGATTCGTTTTATGGGAGAAAGTTGCAAACAACAATGTTAAGCTTAGGAATGAAACAATATGTTAATAGTCCAACAAGAGTTACAAAAGATACTCAAACAGCTATAGATTTAGTTTTTGCGAACAGTGAAGTAATGGTACAAGTATATGAAAAACCTAAAATAACAGACCATGCGTGGCTGAGAGTCGACTTTAGTATACGAAAATCGAGTAATAGATATAGAGAATTTGTTGGAAGGGATTATAAGAAGTTTAAGGCAAATGATTTTCTTAGTTTAATTATAGAAGGGAAATGTAAGCAAACAGAGCTAGATGTAAATAAGAAAGGAGATAAATTTGTAGAGAATATGGTTAGTGCACTAGACATTGTAGCGCCTAAGAAAAAGTTTCGAATACCGAAAATATGGGAAGGGAAAAAATGGTTTTCGGAGAATATAAGAATGGCTGCAAATGAAAGGGATACAGCTTATATTAAAGCAAGTTACTCTGGTGAAGAACAGGATTGGCGACAATTTAAAAGTAAGAGAAATGCAGTGGTTAAACTAATCAAAGTGAAAAAGAAAAAATATTATGAAGATATGATAGATAATAATAAAAAAGACCCTACGGAAATGTGGAAAACTTTAAAAGAGGTGGTAAAGGGTGTGCCGAGTCTTAGTGAAATAAATAAAGTAGATTTTGAGATAATAGTAGGCAGTGAAGATAGTAGCACAGCGGACAAATTTAATTTATATTATGTACAGAGTATTAGGAATATAATTGAAACCATTAAAGGGGGTTTTGCAGAGTCAGATGGTATTAACATAGAAAATAAGGGAATCATGGAAGAATTCAGTAGAATCGATGCAAGGGAACTAGAACAAATTGTTATGGGACTACCTAATAAGAAAGGAACAGAAGAAGGGATAATTAGTGGTATACTAAAAATAGCCTTTCATGCAATAGAGGTAGAGTTTGTAGAGTTGATAAATAACTCGTTAATTAAAGGTCAGTGCCCCGATGGTTGGAAAACGTCCACAATAATACCTATTCCAAAGATCTCTAAACCAAATAAAGCAAGTGAATATAGGCCGATTAATGTTCTACCAATATACGAGAAAGTGTTAGAGTTAGTGGTAAAAGGACAAATAAAAAAATATCTGGAAAATAATAACATTATAACGGAGCATCAATCGGGTTTTAGGAAAAAGCACTCATGTGAAACAGCTATTCAAGTTGTTATGGATGAGTGGAAACTGTCAGTTAGCGAAGGAAAAATGGTAGGAGTAATTTTCATGGATCTTAAGCGAGCATTTGAGACTGTTTGTAGAATAAGACTTTTGGAGAAATTATATCAGTATGGCATACGAGGAATGGTGCTAGAATGGTTTAGATCGTATCTAAGTAATAGGACACAACAAGTTAAGTTTAATAATAAATGGTCGAAATTGCTTACTACTGAGTACGGAGTTCCACAGGGATCGGTGCTGGGGCCCCTGCTATTTATTTTATATATTAATGATATAGTGCCATACGGGTATAGCATAAAAATGTTTGCGGATGACACATTAATATATGTAACAGGAGATAGTTGTGAGGAGTTGGAAATGAAATTAAATATGGTGTTTATTATAATAGAAGAGTGGATGAATGCAAATAAATTAAAATTAAACGCGAGTAAAACGAAATATATGATAATTAGAAGTATTAAGAAAGAAATGAAGGATAATATTACTCTAAAATGCGGGGATAGTACTGTGATAGAGCGTGTAGAGAAAATGAAATATCTTGGAGTAATTATTGATAGCAAGCTTCGATTGGAAGACCAATGTGTTTATATGTTAAAGAAAATAGGGAAAAAGACAAGCTTTTTGAATAGAATAGGTAGCGATATTTCTGCGTATGCAAGATGTGTTGTGTATAAATCAATTATAGCACCGCACTTCGAGTACTGTGCAACGTTACTAATTGGTATGAGCGAGACACAGCTGTCTAAGCTGCAAGTGGCACAAAATCGAGCTATGAGAGTATTATTGCAATGTGATCGACGAACCAAGGTAGAACACATGTTACAAACGTTGCACTTTATGTCTGTAAGACAGAGGTTGTATTATAATGTATGTATTTTTATTTATAAGATAGTGAGAGGAATGTTACCTGGTCAGTTATATAATAGATTAGAAATAGTAGGTAATGTGAGTGGAAGATCCACTAGGCAGGCTGATAATATTGCAGTGCAATTTCGCAGAACAAGAAACGCGCAAAAGAGTCTGTTCTATGAAGGTGTGAATGTATATAATGCGTTACCGGTAGAATTGAAACAGAGTGAGAGGATCGAATTGTTTAGACGTAGGCTAAAAGAATACATAGTATTAACTGTGACAAAGTTGTAAGATTTTTATGTAACATATATAGCTGAGAAAGCTAATAAATATCAATCATCATCATCTCTCTAATATTATCTAATATAGGTAAGATTATCATTAAAAATTTTGATAAATAGAAAGAAAAATTTGCACATTCAAGATTTTGCAATCTATATAGATAATATAGATAACATTATCATAAAAAATTTAATATTTAAAACACATCCTTACCTTTTTCCTTTATCACACTTCTGCTTTCTTTCTTCTCTCTCTCTCTCTCTCTCTCTCTCTCTCTCTCTGTCTCTTTGTTTTTTTCTCTCGTTTTAACTGCAGGTTATTGCAAGAAAACTGCAATACCTTACTTTTAATAATTATGTAAGTTTTTAATCATTTGCGAAACGAACCTCGCAAGTTGACACATACATATTGTTGCGCTCGCCGAGTCGTTCGTTCACTCACACACGCTCACACTCCCGACGCTCGCGGAAATAAGTAAACACTGCGGTGATTAAGGAGAACAAACTTAAGGTTTATTAAAGGCTCGCGATACAGAGAAGCGTGGACCACGTCCGCACGGTCCAGCAGCTCGAGAACAAATTTATCAGCTGTTACATTAAATCAATAAAATCAATAACTGGCTCGTTACTAAGGACAGGCTATATTCAACTTTCCGTTGCACGCTTCAGCTCGGTGTCGGAAAGGTATACCGGGCGGCATGCACGCAACACTGCCCCCCTTCTTCAGATTGTCGTCCCGACAATCAGGGAGGCAGCTTGCTAACTAGGGAAGCCGCTGACTGGACGGTTTTCTGCTCTCCTCGTACTGCTGCACCGAGTTACTGAGCTCCGTCCATCCCAGCCTCCACAACAGGTCCTTTCCATCGTGCGATTCCAGGATACCGGAACGGCTTCCTGCCCTACCCTGGGCTGTTGCCACAGGTTACCGGGCGCCGTCCTCTTCTTGGTCCCAACCGCACTCCGGAGCTTCCTCTTCTCATAGAGCTGGCCAGACTCTACGACGAAGATCCTGCTTCACCCCTGACTCCTGCCGCCGGTGCTCCTCTTCCCTCTTGAGCTTTGCGCGCTTGGGTCTTCTTTCTTCGGGATCAGAGGGGGAAATACTTCCGTGGACCCATCGCTCTAAGAGCTCTCTGTCCCCTGCCCCGGCATTTGCCCTCAGTCTCACGGGAAAACCACGGTCAAAAACCGTGAGAGAGGCAGTCCAGAAAGGTTTCCCAGGAGAAGACTGAAATTTCCTTGCCGTCATGCCTTATCCGTATGCTGTTAATATCTGTAACAAAACATTTAAAAACGCAGCAAAATCGAACAAAAACTAATTAGCAATTTCCTAAAAATATTTAAGTACGGGCTCAGACTCATGTCAAATCGAATTAACACTTCCCCTAATACGAAATCGGAAAATTATTCCCTTTCCTGAAAAGGAGCCAAACGATCTGCATGAACAATTTTATTTTTACGACGAGGAGACTCTTGGATACAATACACAACATCACTAAGTCTTTTAATTATCACCCATGGTTTCCGATTTCGTATTAGGGGAAGTGTTAATTCGATTTGACATGAGTCTGAGCCCGTACTTAAATATTTTTAAGAAATTGCTAATTAGTTTTTGTTCGATTTTGCTGCGTTTTTTTAAATGTTTTGTTACAGATATTAACAGCATACGGATAAGGCATGACGGCAGGGGAATTTCAGTCTTCTCCTGGGAAACCTTTCTGGACTGCCTCTCTCACGGTTTTTGACCGTGGTTTTCTCGTGAGACTGAGGGCGAATGCCGGGGCAGGGGACAGAGAGCTCTTAGAGCGATGGGTCCACGGAAGTATTTCCCCCTCTGATCCCGAAGAAAGAAGACCCCAAGCGCGCAAAGCTCAAGAGGGAAAAGGAGCACCGGCGGCAGGAGTCAGGGGTGAAGCAGGATCTTCGTCGTAGAGTCTGGCCAGCTCTATGAGAAGAGGAAGCTCCGGAGTGAGTGCGGTTGGGACCAAGAAGAGGACGGCGCCCGGTAACCTGTGGCAACAGCCCAGGGTAGGGCAGGAAGCCGTTCCGGTATCCTGGAATCGCACGATGGAGAGGACCTGTTGTGAAGGCTGGGATGGACGGAGCTCAGTAACTCGGTGCAGCAGCACGAGGAGAGCAGGAAACCGTCCAGTCAGCGGCTTCCCTAGTTAGCAAGCTGCCTCCCTGATTGTCGGGACGACAATCTGAAGAAGGGGGGCAGAGTGTTGCGTGCATGCCGCCCGGTATACCTTTCCGACACCGAGCTGAAGCGTGCAACGGAAAGTCGAATGTAGCCTGTCCTAAGTAACGAGCCAGTTATTGATTTTATTGATTTAATGTAACAGCTGATAGATTTGTTCTCGAGCTGCTGGACCGTTCGGACGTGGACCACGCTTTCTTGTATCGCGACGTTAGAATAAACATTGAGATTATTCTTGTTATAACTGCAGTGTTTCTATTATTTCCGTGAGCGTCGGGAGTGTGAGCGAGTGTGAGTGAACGAACGACTCGGCGAGCGCAACAATATGAAGCATGCCACACATAAGACAGGCGAACGATATACCAATCACCATTTATAATAAGTGAATACATGAATACGATATATTTGAGATCTTGAATACCAAATCATTTAAAAAAAGAGATATTTTTAAAAGTCAGATATAGTATAGTCAAGAAGATTTATTCATTATTGTATTTTATTCACTGGCGAAGAAAATCTCCTTTTTGTTAACTAATTTTGACAAATGTTAAAATCTATTTTTAATGTAGAACTTGGAAACTATTAATTACCTTTTTCCAGTGTAAACATAATTTATTTTTACTTTTTATATTCAAGATTTTTTATTCCCGAAAGCATTAAAGAATGTTGCATATAAAATGTTACAAATCTAGAAAAAATATGACATGCACACAATGCATTAATAAGATGTATATACAATTTCTATAAAATGCATTTTTATCAGGGTTGGCATGTTTTAAACAATTTGTTTAAAACTGTCTGTTTAAAACTGATTTAAAACAGTGGACACTGTTTTAAACATTTTTGTTTTAAACAGTTTTAAACTACTGTTTAAAACTGTTTAAAACACTGCAATTAAAAACATGTGATTATTTAGAAAAAATTGCAAAAAAAAACAAAAACTAAACCTTTATTTAGTTTTTTATCTATATTATTTGTGTAGCATATAAATATAAAGATATATATCAATCAATTAATTTTTATTTCACCCCCCTTCCTGGGTTGAAAAGGCGTTTTTTTCAGTAAAAACGTTCCCAAAAACCTTTACAAATTCTGCTATACAAATAAAATCATATACATTATACATTCAATCATTAATCGTATACATTTTATATCTATAATATAATTTTTCTTATTTCTTTTTTCCCCGACCTGGTCATTGAGCGACCTCACATCTCATTTCCCTTCCCTTCGTCTTCCATCCGGCACCCTTCTGGTCATCTCTTTCAGCTTCCTTTAATTCCGCACCCCTCTGACTTTCTCCTTTCTGTCGTTGCTCTTCCCTTTTCTTTTCGGCTCTCTCCCTCCTCTTGTTTGATGCCTTCCTTCTTTCTTATTCTACGTTCACTCTGCAAATAACTGCATTAAAGATTATTCTTACATTCTTACAATCTTACTTCCTTCTCCCCTTCCTCTCTCTTAATGCTTCTCTCTTTATCTCCTTTTATCTCTCTTTTCCATCCTAAATTTCTCCTATTCTTTTTTCTTCCTATCTGCTTCGTCCTCGTCCGTATCCATAAGGAGATTCTCCTCCATCCTTTTCGCTCTTTCTTCCTCCATGATCCTCTTTGGCCTCCCGCTTTCCTCTTCTTTCCTCTCTTTTCTCCTTTCTTTCTCCTCTCTTTCTCTTACCCTCGTTTCCACCGACTTGTCCTCGTCCATTTTCACCCTCAATCCGCTCTCTTCCTTTCTCTTTGAATCCAATACCTTCCGCTTATCCTCCTCAACAAAAATCATCTGTATTATTCTCTAATCTTTCTGACTAACTTGCCGCTGTATTAGCCTGCCTTCTTCTTCTCTCTAGCTCTGCCATCCATTTATCTCTCTCTCCTTTACTATTCAGTATCCTTATGATCTTCTCGCCAATTCCTTCTGGCTTCTCCTCCTCCTTTCCTCTTGTGCACCGCTCTAACACACGCTCCCATGTCTCTGGTTCTGCACCACATATTCTACAGCTTCTTTTCTCTATTGGTTCCCAATATCTTCCACCTCTTATCTCATTACCTAGCCTAAATCTCGCTATCCTGATCATGGACTTCTCTTTCTCTTTTTTCTCTAGGTATTCTGGCCTTCTAATTTCTGCTATCTCCCTGTACCACCTGTTATATCTAGACTCTCTTACTCTTTCATCTCTCTCTTGACTCTGAATGTCTTTGTCTCTTCTTGTTATCTCCTCTATACTGCCTCAGCCATTTCCTCTTTTCCTTTCTATCTCCTCAGTTGCGTATCCTCTTTTTTTCATAAAAGCTCCTTCTCTCTTCTTCCCAATTTGCCTTTTCCTTCCTGACATTCCCTTTTATTTCTTTCCAGCATTGTCTTGCAATCTCATTTCCCTCTCCCCTTTCCAGTTTTTCCTCGTATTTCATCGCCCTTTTACCAGCACTTACTCTCATTCTGTCCCTCTTGGTTTCCTCCCTTATCATGTATCCGGGTGTGCTCCAGTCTAGGCCCAATGTCCACCTTATATACCTTTCGTGCATTCTTTCTATTTTCTCTCTCTCTTTCCATCCTCACACTTCTACTCCATATAAAGCTATGCTTGCTACCAGTGAATCGACTGAATCGTATAACTTAATTCTTCTTATCCAGTCTCCTCCAAATAACTTTTTTCCTATTCCCCAAACCTGTTTCATTGCTATGGTAGCTTTCCTTACTCTTTTATATGCGCCTCCTGTCCTCCGTTCTTTTGGAATGTGTAGCCTAGATATCAGAATTCCTTTACCTCCTCTATTTTTTCTCCCATCCATTTCCATTCCATTTTCTTCATTTTACCTACTTCCTTCCTAAATCTCATTACCTTTGTTTTCCCTACATTCACTCTCAGCTTTTTCTGTCGAAATATTTCTCCAGTCTTTTCATCGTCCTCTTCATCTCCTCTTCGTCCTCTGCTATAGCTACTATATCGTTTGCGTATGCTAACGTCCAAAATTTTATTCTCCCTACTACCACGCTTTCATCTTGCCCCCTTCTCATTGTTTCCTCTAAATCTGCCAGCAGTAGTATGAAGAGCATAGCGCTCAGCGGGCATCCGTGTCTGACTCCTTTGACCATGCAAAAGCATGATCCCTTTTCTCCTTTCACTCTTACCACGCTTCTTGTCTCTTCGTACAGATCTTCTATCCTAGTTCTCAGCTGTTCACTAATCCCTTCTCTTTTCAGTGCCTCCCAAATTTTTTCTCTGTTCACGGAGTCGAATGCTGCTTTCAGATCAATAAATATTTTATTTTAATCTTCTTGCATAAATATTTTATTTTAAATCTTCTTGCATAGATCAAAGCTATCGTGTTTTTTTTGCTTGTTTAAAACATGTTTTTTTGTTTAAAACATGTTTTTTTTATACCTTAGTTTAAAACACAAATAAAACATAAAACATTGTTTTAAACAAAAAAAACAATGTTTTTTGTTTAAAATAAAAAAAACATGTTTTTTGCCAACCCTGATTTTTATGAAATATATTAACATTATATTTTATTTAATATTTTTTAAATAAAATTATATAATTTTTTAGCGACATTTTTTTCACAGAATTCGATTTGCTAGTCGCTCTGCACACAAAAATATTAAGATCAAAATCTTAAGATAAAAATCATAAAAAATTAATAGTGTATATGAAATGCTTCATATTTTATTCCGAAATATTTAGATATATACCCGAAATTCTTCAAATTTTAATTTCAGAGTGTAATGCACTCTGATTCAATAATTTTACAACCACAGAAAGAATGCAAGAAAATGCACATTTTACAAATAGATAGAATATTTTTATCCCTCTATACATATCGAACAAATTCCTGCGCCGCGTCGGTTAGAAGCGTTATAACAGTGACACATTGACATCATTGTATTAAACACAGTCACATACATTTAACATTAATTTCTTTTAATTTTTTTTTAATTAATTATATCATCCGAATCTTCATCTTCTCCCAAACAATCTTTTCACCTATTAGAAGTTAGCCCCCCACTTTTAGAATTAACATATTTTCACGGTTGTGCTAAATTGTGCTAGGTTTGTGCTATATTGTGCTCGAATATTATAATTATAATATGAAAAATACGAAAGAAAATTAAAAAAAACAAATTTTTAGGTCAGCCCCCCACTTTTCGTTTTTTTCAATTTTTTCGATTGTGCTGAGTTGTGCTAACATTGTGCTAAAATATTATTAAAAAAAATAATAACAGAAAGAGTTACGATAAAAAAATAAATTATATCCAAAAATGATTTTTTTATCGTAACTTTTTTTGTTATTATTATTTTTTAATAATATTTTAGCACAATGTTAGCACAACTTAGCACAACTCAGCACAATCAA
This sequence comes from Temnothorax longispinosus, assembly GCF_030848805.1. Lineage (NCBI taxonomy): Eukaryota > Metazoa > Arthropoda > Insecta > Hymenoptera > Formicidae > Temnothorax > Temnothorax longispinosus. The sequence goes on along the minus strand of NC_092365.1, from coordinate 9,135,735 downwards.
AAAAATTGAAAAAACGAAAAGTGGGGGGCTAACTTAAAAATAATTTTTAAATCAGTCCCTCACTTTTCGTTTTTTTCAATTTTTTCGATTGTGCTGAGTTGTGCTAAGTTGTGTTAACATTGTGCTAAAATATTATTTAAAAAAAAATAACAAAAAAATTACGATATTTTTTTATCGTAACTTTTTTTGTTATAATTTTTTTAAAATAATATTTTAGCACAATGTTAGCACAACTCAGCACAATCAAAAAAATTGAAAAAAAAAACAAAAAATAGGGGGTTTACCTAAAGAGAGGTCTTAGGTAATTAATATTACACTCACCACTAGATTATTACAAATCTGAATTATAAAATTTGAGCGTTCAAGGGTAAAGTGCTCTTTACATCGTTGTTCCTAGAAAACCGGAAGTTGTGCTGAATTATGCTAGGTTTGTGCTATATTGTGCTCGAATATTATAACCATAATATGAAAAATACGAAAAAATAAAAAAAAAATAATTTTTAGGTCAACCCCCTACTTTTCGTTTTTTTCAATTTTTTCGATTGTGCTGAGTTGTGCTAAGTTGTGCTAACATTGTGCTAAAATATTATTTTTAAAAAATTATAATAAAAACAGTTACGATAAAAAAATATCATAACTTTTTTTGTTATTTTTTTTTAAATAATATTTTAGCACAATTGTTTGGCGCTCACCAAACTGTAGATAGATGCATGTATCATACTCATTAGTTTAGTCTCGTTATTACTCGTTGTACATAGTAGTCTTCGCATACCTAGTATTAAGTATTTCGGTGACTCGCGCGAAACGTCGGCGGATCGCGATCGACGCGGAATCGATATTTGCGCGACTCACCAATCGGTGCTGCCCTCGCTCACCCCACGAGGGCACCCGCCTGAAGAACAAGTACTCGCTCGCGACACTGTTTCAGCGCCGCGAGCACTCAGCACTCATCGTAACGACGTCTCGGAGCACAGACGCTTTCGCTAATATTCGGGATCGCGAGATCACCAGCCCGCTCCCTGATAGTGCGATCGCCTACTTTCTCGGCCTGCTTGTTTGCTGCCTTTATCTGCTTCCTCCTGCTTGCTTGCTGCCTGCTTTGACTTGCTTGCTGCCTGCCTTGCATTTGCCTTGCTTGCTGCCCTACTTGCGCTGCTGCACGAGCTCGATCGTGACCGAGAGACAAAGCATCCAGGTGTCGACGGCACAACAAACGGTGAGTCGCATTTGCTTAACTTAATTCGCTTTGGGGAGACTTTACACACACCCCCTGGTCCTTCGAGCTTCGTTTTATCGCAAATCCGGGTACGGCTCTACCGCCCCCCGAGCAACAATGTTAGCACAACTTAGCACAACTCAGCACAATCGAAAAAATTGAAAAAAACGAAAAGTGGGGGGCTGACCTAAAAATTATTTTTAAGTTAACCCCCCACTTTTTGTTTTTTTCAATTTTTTCGATTGTGCTGAGTTGTGCTAAGTTGTGCTAACATTGTGCTAAAATATTATTTTAAAAAAATAATAACAAAAAAAGTTACGATAAAAAAATCATTTTTGGATATAATTTATTTTTTTATCGTAACTCTTTCTGTTATTATTTTTTTAAAATAATATTTTAGCACAATGTTAGCACAACTTAGCACAACTCAGCACAATCGAAAAAATTGAAAAAAACGAAAAGTGGGGGGCTGACCTAAAAATTCGTTTTTTTAAATTTTCTTTCGTATTTTTTATATTATGGTTATAATATTCGAGCACAATATAGCACAAACCTAGCACAATTCAGCACAACCGTGAAAATATGTTAATTCTAAAAGTGGGGGGCTAACTTCTAATAGGTAATCTTTTCGCTTCCTTTTCTCTTCTTCATTTCCCATATCTTTTTCATAGTCTTGCTTGCTTGAACTATCACCTTTCTCCCTTTTCTCGTCTTTTTCATCTTCCTCCTTTTTCTCTTCATTACTTGCCATTTCCTTTTCATCATCTTTCTCCCTTTGTTCCTCTTCATTTCTCATCTGCTTTTCATACTCTTCATACTCTTCAGCTCCCATAATGTTAATTTCGTCCATCCCGTCATTTAAAACTATAATATTTAAATTCCCATAATTTACAAATTATTTACGAATTAATGTAATATTTAAAGTTACATTGTGGCGGCTGTGAGCGCCCCGAGAGACGGCGGCTCAACCGCCATACCGCGCGCGTATAGGCACGCGCCTACGGGACGGCAACCCGTTCCACGCGTCCCGTCAGGCAGGAGCGCCAGCGGCCGCGCGCGCTAAAGCACGTGTTCCCAGGATGACACCGGGATAACAACAAGCTTACACCGCTAGGCGGCTAAGCTTTCTCGCATTTAATATTTCGCCAGGACGGAATATAAGGCCGCACCAGGAAGGGATCCCCAGCATTTTCACGGCTCGTACGCTCCTTCTAAAAGAAGGTATCGAGCGTGAGATACTTTTTGGTAGCAACCACGCTGCGAAAGCACGTCAGGACCAAGCCACCAACGTCACGCCCGCCGCTGCCGCCTGTCAACCCAGCGCAGCCCCAGGAACGCCTAGCGTGGAGGCTGATACGACTAGATTCGCCACCGTGGCCGCTCACCCGTCCGCCGAGGGAACATCTCACCACGTGGGATATCCGCCTGCGCCGCCGTACATCGCCGCGGTACATTGTACCGCCGTTGTTGTCACCGCTGCCCGCATCACCGAGGGACCTCCATTCGCAGGGCACGCAGACCGTGCCACCGTCACGAGTGCACCGAGGCCTTCAGGTGCAGCCTACTATCAGCGACGCCGAGGCACAAACGGATAGTGAGTGGGAGACGTCCACCGTCGAGAGGGGAACACAAGCGTGTATCCCGAGACCAGCGGATACTCAGGCTACACAGACTGAGAACGAGGACTTCAACCCTCGCGAGTCCTATACGCCGCCCGGAACACCGCCGGCCTGGAAGCGCCTGAATCAGTGGGGACAACAGCCACTCCACCGGACGAAGACACAGCCCTCCATTACGTGGGCTGAGCGACCACCGCGGTAGACCCGTACAATCGGCCCTTTTCAGGGCCACATAGATACACCACACCAACGGTCCTTTTCAGGACCACGTCCAACCACTGTACATAAAACCTGTATATAAGTTGTACATACGTTATTCTAAGAATATATACTGTGTCTACCAGACTTTCACTTCTCATCATTTGCGGTACCTTGCCACTGCGTATCCTGCCGTCCTGAAGCGAGCGAACGATAGCGAGCGGAACAAAAGTAGCCATAACGCTACATACATTTAAATAAATGTAAATATAATATTTAATTTATATTAGGTTTACATCTTTTTTAAACTTACGTTCTTCAACATTAATTTCATTTTCTTGATGAAATTCTTTATCCATCTTCCGTTTTCGTTATTGACGTTTAATGTATGAATTTAGTGACTTTCAATTGATTAATATTTAATTTGTGAATTTAGCGACTTTTGATATTGATTAATTCATTATATTTAATATGTGAATTTAACAACTTATTTATTCTCTACTCAAAAAGAATAAATACCGGGTCAAAAAATAACATATTCGGTCAATTATTTTCCGAAAGCGACTTTCGATATTGATTAATTGATTAATATTTAACTCTCCCCTCCGGGAAAAACGTAGTTCTACGTCAAAACTACACACTCTATAGCACTCCTTGGAAAATTCTACCCCTATTTTATATGGCTTTAATACAAATTCAGTCTAATAGTTTTTAACTTAAAAACTATTGGACCGAATTTGTATTAAAGCCATATAAAATAGGGGTAGAATTTTCCGGGGAGTGCTATAGGGTGTATAATTTTTCGTTGTCTATTTTCTGGAAACCGATTTCTTTAATTGCTTTAATATTTAAAAAATAAAGAATTTAAAAAATCGGTTTCCAGAAAAAGACGTAGTTCTACGTCAATACTACAAACTCTATAGCACTCTCCGAAAAATTCTACCCCTATTTCATATATTTGTGGCAAAAATTCGGTCCAATAGTTTTTAAGTTAAAAACGTTCAAACATACATTTCGGGTGATGTATGTTTGAACGTTTTTAACTTAAAAACTATTGGACCAAATTTGTATTAAAACCATATAAAATAGGGGTAAAATTTTCCGAGGAGTGCTATAGGGTGTATAGTTTTTCGTTATCTATTTTCTGGAAACCGATTTCTTTAATTGTTTTAATATTTAAAAAATAAAAAATTAAAAAAATCGGTTTCCAGAAAATCGGTAACGAAAAAATACACACTTTATAGCACATTCCAGAAAATTCTACCCCTATTTCATATACTTGTGGTAAAATTTCGGTCCAATAATTTTCAAGTTATTAACGTTCAAACATACACCACCCGTAAGGATTTTATATATTAGTATAGACTAGTATAGATATATAATTGAAAATTGGATGAGATATATAATGAAATGAGATGTATTAATATTTTTTTGTATTTGTCAAAATAATAATATGACTTAACTAATGAATAAGAGAAGTAGAGGCTATAAGGGACAGACGCAGATCTCCGTGCGTAATATCATAAATAACTGATTTATTGATCGTTGTGATTCTAAGTTTTAGTTTTTCTGATTCTAAGTTTCAAATGGCTGAAGATGGCTCAAAGTTGAGTTGAAACGTACGGATCGGTGTAAATCACAACGACCAATAAATCAGTTATTTCTGATATTACGCACGGAGATCTGCGTCTGTCCCTTATGGCCTCTACTTCTCTTATTTTAATTTCGAGGGTCCTCATACTATTTTATTAAATAATGAATATTAATAGAATATTTGTAAATAATAGAAAATTAAATATAAAATTTAAAAAGAATATGATATGTTCAATCTGTAGATCTGTTTTTATTGTTAACGTGGAAACGGAAAAGGTATTGATTTAATTTATTTGACACATAAGTGACAGATTAGTATGAATAGACAGTGTCATCACAAGGTACGTCATTGACGTTTATGAAAGGAAAATACCAAATTAGAAAAATGAATCAAGAGACACGGCAGTGTCTCGCGCCAAGTACACGCGGAGCGAGACCGACCGTGACTCTTTTACGCGACGCGACGGGTTGCGAGTATCCGAGATGTTGAGATCTCGATAACGAGTGAATGGATCAAGTTCTAAGTAGGCTTGATCGATAGCTTGGGGTCGAATTAGGGGGGGGGGTTCTCTTATAAAGGCCTTCACACATAAAATCCCGTAAGAACGTAAAACGTAAGCGTAAGAAAATCGACCAATCCCAATCGAGTATTGTGCTGTTCGTAACCCCAGTAGGGGAAAATACTCGATTGGGATTGATCGATTTTCTTACGCTTACGTTTTACGCTCTTACGACATTTTATGTGTGAAGGCCTTAATATTCCGCTACGTGCCCTACGAGCGGAGATATTGCGACGCAAAGTCCAAATGTGAAAATTTATTTTTAAGATACTCCTCCTCCTCCTCCACCTCCTCCTCCTAACGCCGACGTCTCAATATTATTATGATTATTAGAGAAACGTCACTTTCACTTTTTCGACGCTGGCGGCGCAGGTATCGCCAGTTTCGATATCGCGCGCGTATTTCGAAATTAGGTCGATAGACTTATCGGTCAGGAGAAAGATTTCTATTTAGGTAAATTAGGTATATATATAATATATATATTGAGTCAATTGCTTCATGTTTATCTGAAGAGATTTCGTATCCTTACATCGTATTACCACCGCTGCCGGAAAAGAAGGTTGTCTACGCTTGGCAGAAAGTGCCGCTAGGGAATTTTTAAGTCGATTCTTATGAATCAAGCTTGAATTCGATGTCTAGGTATCCCAGGTTGCCGATGACGAGGTCCAGATAGTGCGCTTCATAGTTTTCGGTGTCCAGGTGTAATAATACGTTGAATTTGATGTCTACGTGTCCCAGGTTGCCGATGACGAGGTCCACATAGTGCGCTCCGTAGTTTTCGGTGTCTACATGTATTAATACCTTGAATTCGATGTTCACGTGTCCCAGGTTGCCAATGACGGGATCCAAATAGTGCGCTTCATAGTTTTCGGTGTCCAGGTGTAATCGTACGTTGAATTTGATGTCTAGGTGTCCCAGGTTGCCGATGACGAGGTCCACATAGTGCGCTTCGTAGTTTTCGGTGTCCAGGTGTAATAATACGTTGAATGCGATGTCTAGGTGTCCCAGGTTGCCGATGACGATGTCTAGATAGTGAGCACCGTAGTTTTTGGTGTCTACGTGTATTAATACCTTGAATTCGATGTCTAGGTGTCCCAGGTTGCCGATAACGAGGTCTACATAATGCGCTCCGTAGTTTTCGGTGTCTACGTGTCCCAGGTTGCCGATGACGAGGTCCACATAGTGCGCTTTGTAGTTTTTGGTGTCTAGGTGTATTAATAACTTTAAATCTAAATGTAGGACACGTAGATATCGTATTCGAGGTATTAATACACGTAAACACCGAAAACTACGCAGCGCACTATGTGGACCTCGTCATCGGCAACGTGGGACACCTAGACATCGAATTCAACGTATTATTACACCTGGACACCGAAAACTATGGAGCGCACTATCTGGAACCCGTCATCGGCAACCTGAAACACGTGGACATCGAATTCAAGGTATTAATACACCTGGACACCGAAAACTATGGAGCGCACTATGTGGACCTCGTCATCGGCAACCTGGGACACCTAGACATCGAATTCAAGCTTGATTCATAAGAATCGACTTAAAAATTCCCTAGCGGCAGAATTAAAATTATGTCATGACAATAAAAATTCGCTGAATTAAAATTATGTCTAAACATAAGAATTGGATGAATTAAAATTATGTCTTGACATAATAAAAATTGGATGAATTAAAATTATGTCTGACATAATAATAATTCCGCATTTTTATTATGTGTATACACATAATTTTAATTCATACAATTTTTCTTATGTGTGCACATAATTTGTTTTCGAATGAACGTAAAACGTATTTGTTATAATATCCATTATTGAAAATCGATATGCGCGACAAAAGCTCTTGTATATCATTATTCATTATGTTATTATTTATTATATATATTTCTATCCATATATTTTCAGTATTATTGTTACATTAGAAAAATTATTGGCATTTAGGATACGAATCTTTTTCCGTTAGTTTGTAAGTTTCATGATTAAAAAGATCATGTCGTATTATTATTAACATATACCTAACATTTATAGAATCGTTATTAATTTTATTATATATCTCAATTGCGCGAATTTCAAATATGTTTTGTAAAAATTATGCATAATATTCCTATGCAAGGATACTTGTTTAATTATTTCTTCCTATTGCATTTAAGTATAGAAAAATATACAATTTCTATGTGTTTGCACTTTATATTTAATGAGCAGGCAATCAAATATTGTTACACCTGTCGCGCGTTCTCGTCTCACTCTCGCACTCACTCACGCGCGACGCGTATTCCGGCACTCTCACAAATGAATCAAGGCTCGTTGTTTTTAGAAAAGGAACTCGTTTAATATCGTAATACAAGAAGCTCGGGAAAACACGTCCGAACGTGACGGATTCCCAGAGTATAATCTGACAGTCGATGATACATGACAACCGTCGCTAAGGACGATTCGCGACTTCTCTCTACGGGGCGACTCGTATGAGCGCACGGCACGGTCGTACAGCACGGGCGTAACAATATATATGATTCAATTTGCGTCTATGTCTCTTTATTGACTGACATAGTTATATACTTTTAAATCTGTTTCTTTTCTGAAATTTAAGCAATTGAATAGCAAAAACTACGTTATCATATTATATATTTTTGGTACGTAGTGTGCAAATGTATTTTGAAATGAAGATTATATATTTTCTACTGAATTATTTACACACACGTGCGGTTTCAGAGAATTATTTTTCGCCGACTCAAATATGTTCCTACTCAACTGTCAAAATATGAAAAATTAATTCTAGTTGTGACATTCGCTTGAATTCCCGAAATAATTTTCAAGGATGTGAGTACGAATATATATATATATGTATATATATATATATATATATATATATATATATACTTTACTTTACTTATTTTTATTTTGCCTACTTTGTTTTTACAGGCAGTGACGAAACTAAGATGGATGAGGTGGCACACAATGATACTAGGTATCGCGCAGTATTCGTGCTCCACGCGTCGCCGGATGTGGTGAGCGCTCCGAATCTACAGATTTCCATGCATTAATCACTTTCGTCACGCGTTTCAGTCTGAAAATTTTGACGGTGAGCTAATAACATGCGAAGAAAATGTTATTCCTAATTGTTGATCTTCAAAATAATCGAATAATCTTGTCTCATCTAGGTGAGGCTGAAATGCGTGCAAACGTTAAGAACGATATTTCTGCATCCGGAACGTAATGTAAGTATACTCCATATACATCCATGTGCGCTTACGCCACGACTGGTAGAATACCTGTGTACAGCGCGACAAGAGCAAACAGTGACAAACGACATGGAATTAACCAATAGATAGTTAATAGATGCTTTTACGCTGGAGTGCGTCAACACAGTGGAAGCCCTCACATAGGTCTCGCACTGATTTCTCTAATCGTAAGTCATTCTAATTGAACTTATATAAGAAACTTTTACTATTGAATTATATATATCTATATTATATATGTATATTAGTTCGTGAAATGTTAATACACAATATGTGTTACACGCTTACAGGAGATTTGTTTCAAGGTGTGTGTGCGTGTGTGCGTGTGTGCGTGTGTGCGTGTGCGTGTGTGCGTGTGTGCGTGTGTGTGTGTGTGCGTGCGTGTGTGCGTGCGTGTGTGTGTGTGTGTGTGTGTGTGTGTGTGTGTGTGTGTGTGTGTGTGTGTGTGTGTGTGTGTGTGTGTGTGTGTGTGTGTGTGTGTGTGTGTGTGTGTGTGCGGTTTTTATAATCTAATTTTCTAATGCGCCAATCAATTACTCCAATCATTTACTGTACATTTTTTTACTTTAACATACACGTTTCCGTAAAATCATCAGGTATTGAAATACTGAATCTTGACTTGTGCCGATTTTGATCAATCACTTGCGCTGGAAGGGAACGAGCTCCAACAACACGCTACTAAGGGTGCGTTCGGGGAGCTCGCTACCGCGCTACCAACGCTAACGCTATTAACTCCGTTCATGGAGCCATGATAGCGCTAGCGAATGCGAGCTCCATGAACAGCAGTAGCGTACTAGCGTAGCATTTTGTAACCCCTGCGCCGCCAAATTTAAAAAGCTAAGTTAATAGATGTTGTTGTATCAATTACTTCTTTAATATTTTCAGGGCAGAAGTTAAGAGTAATATGTGTATAAATGAATACGATTCATTTCTAGTAAAACAACTTAAAGAAACTATTTTACAAAATATAAAAAAGCGATTTTAAATTCATGAAACTCATGTTTGCGGAGCACTTCTGGATCCGACTCTTTAAAGTGTTAAAGGTGTTGCTGAATATCTCGCAGACAAGCAGCAATCTCCTAAGGAATTTTTAATATATATGATCCACAAAATGGTTCCCCTGAATATTAGAAATGAGCAGGTTAAATTATTTTTATATCTTATTTATTAACATTAAGCGACGTTTTAGATTAGATCATATTTTAACAAATATTTTTGTTCTAGTAAAACTTATTGTCCAATTGAATGACATTGTTTTTATATATAAAATGAGAAATATAATTAAATATATTTTTTAATAATATATCCATATTTGGTTCTATTTGATTATATATTTATTTATTTATTTATTTATTTAGACCAGCAAGTATTATATAATAACACCTAAAGAGGCAAATAATTGCCTGTACATAGAGCTGGTGCTTAAAGCTAATTAGAATTAAGAAACATAACAAAAAACAAAAATATATGCTATATAAAATTAATTTATACTTTTAATACAATGAAAAATTTAGTGTATATGAATTTTGTCCATTAAGCTATATATAACTTTTATTACAGTTTTTATAAACTATATATATATCTAAGCAATACCTAGTCTAGGTAATTTACAGTATCTAGATTTACAAAATCTAGGCTTAATATTGTAATTAAGCCTAGTATAAGTAGTATATATAAGTCTTACATAGTTTATATTTGCAACAGCTTCTATATTAATCACCAAATATAAGATTATTATTTTTATGATATATATAAGTTAAATTCTCATGTTTAGTTTTACTTTTTCATAATAGCAGATTATCCTAATAAGTCATGTGAGCTTCTTGGACTAAAAAATTACGATTGGAGTTGGATGCGAAACATGCAATAAGCATTATTCTTCCTGAAGATCCTATTCTTGTCGAAGTTAAAAAGTATTTACATATGTCAGAATCTATTATCGAAGATCCTCTACAATGGTGGAATAAATTAATAAATAAAGTTGTCACTGCCGAATTTGTACAAATTGGTACGCTGCATTTATGCCATACCGCGATTACAAGTTCAGCATCTAAATGCGCGTTTTCTTCTGCAGGTTTGCTTATCACAGCAAAACGTTCTTCGTTAAAACCATCAAAATTTAATAAAATATTATTTATTTACGGTAATTTCAAATTAATAAAACATATGTATTTAAAGTCAGTAAAATAAGTTTTACATTAAGTATATTATTCATATTATTTATACAACTTAATATGTGAAGAAATATTTAATAAGTAAGAGAGAAAGAAGTCTGATATCTGATAGATATATACAGTGAATTACATTTTATTTTTGTTACGTATGATAGTCAGGAATAACATTTTAAGATAAATTTTATTTTTTTTTGTGAAAGAAAAGACATTAGTAAGGCTAATGAAATGATCGTATTTTGAAAACACGTGCTGAATATTTATTGTTTGCTATTTTTATTCATTCCGATAAATTATCACTCGCTAATTTCGCCGCCGCTGAAAAAAAAAAATTATTATATATTATATATATATCTGTTTCTATATATAATCCATATTTGTAACTTCGTAATTAATACGATATTTACAATACGTGTGCACACGCAAAGCTTTTTCTTCAAATAAACAATCACAACAATTCACTACCATTCACTATTGCGCTGTTCATAAAGCCTGTAAACGCTAACGCTATTAATGCACTACCTCGGAAGGAAGAGCGTTGGTAGCGAGCAGTTATGACGTATAACTCTACCAGTAATGACGTCACGACAGCGTTTGGTAGCGCTATCATAGAGCTCCGCGAACAGCCAGTAGCGCTAGGTAGCGCTAATAGCGTCTCCCCGAACGCACCCTAAAGGCCGAATCACACTACGGGTTGCAGGCTCGGTTGCGGTTGAGGTTACGGTTGAGTGTTGGAAATCAACCAATCAGAACGAAGCAGTTCGCCGGCTAGGTTGCAGGTTATACGTGTTGCGCCACTGTTGCGGGCTTGGTTGCGGTTGAGGTTACAGTTGAGTGTTGGAAACCAACCAATCAGAACGAAGCAGTTCGACGGCTAGGTTGCAGGTTATAATTTAGACGTGAGCCTATTTTTTAACCTTGCGATTGCAACTGTATAGGCTGCGAGAATCCGACTGTACATATTCGTGTGGCGGGTTAGTTATTGTATACTATATAGCTGTAATTCTTCTTATCTGTATCAAAATGCCTCCCAAAAGAGATATATGGACTAATGAGGCCGAGCATTTACTAATAGATTTAGTGAAAGTAAGAACAATTTTATGGGATATCACGCAGAATAATTATCGTAGAAATGATTTAAAAGAAATATAATGGGAAGAGATTAGCCAAAGAATGGGTGCACCATATACAAGTAAGTAAAATTTTTCTAATTTTTGACATGTATTATCAGCTAGATATTAGTATTAGCTTGCGTAATTATAATTCACATAACGACGCATATTAAATAACATTTATTAGTAATAGAATAGGTAAAAATTTCAAATTTCTCTTTAAGCATCTTGGAATTGTAATGTATAATTGATTTATGTCTTTTACCATTTAGCAAATAATATGCAAAAACATATTTTATATTATTTTTTGTTTTTCTCATAGCTGAACATGTGAAAAAACGGTGGAACAATATGAGGGGCACATTTCTTGACAATGATAGAAAAGTACGAGACTCAAAGAGAAGTGGTAGTGGCGTTGAAGAAATTTTTAAGCCGAGATGGCCTCTTTACACAAAGCTTCAATTTTTAAAAAAGACAATGTCCAGTGCACAAAGTACATCTAATTTATCACCATATGTACCTATAGTACCACATCTATCACCTCAGTCTCAATCTCAGAATGAAAAAGATTGCCAGGATTCCAGTGATAGTGTTCGGAGTTCAAATGTTCCATCTCTGGAAATACCTTGTGATACTGAAGATACAGCAATGCAAATTTATTTTGATGCAACTTCGAAGGTATTATGTTAGTTATAATTTATAAGTTAGTTATTAAATTATAAGTTACTCATTTATTTAATATGACACAACTAAATTGATCATTATTTTTTGTTTTTGAATCTTTTAGACATTAACATCAACCCTTGAAGACAGCCAAATATATACCGATTTTTCGCAGAACTCTTCTGAATTACAAGAAGTTATTCCAAGTCACAATACGTCATCTATGTCAGAATCTTCAACTATTCCCTTATCAACTTTTCAACCTCTTTTAATTAAAACGCCTGAAAATCCTGCTTCTGCCCATGTTGTGAGTGGAAGGAAACACACAGGAGATGAACCACTTTATACGAAAAGAAGGGCATGTAAGAAGCAAAAAAGTGGTTTAACTATGGAAGAAGCTGTTGATGCAATCAAACAGATGACCTCACAGCCAATACTTCTTCCTCAGTCTTCTGATCGATCTGCTCAGGATGCTATTGATCATTTTACAGCTTACGTAGGAGCTAAATTGAGGGAAATGTCTCCTCAACGTAGAAAACTCTTGGAGCAAGAAATAATGAAAGTGCTATTTACTGCTAGTTAAGACAACAAACACAACAAAAAACAAAACATTTTATTTTTTATATTTTTAGTTTAAACGATTTATTAAATATTATATCACATATATCTCAAACTGGAATACTAATTTTTTTATTTGAAAAGTCTATGATCTCAACATAAATTCTATACTTAAAATATTAACATTTGCTATAAATTTTGTTACAGTTACATATAATTTTATACTTACATATAGATACGTACAGATTCTTGTAATAAATATATATTCTTCAGTTTTTTAGTTTAACAATTTTTTATATTTATATTTGGATAAATTGAGAGTAACTGTGATGACAATTAAGATAAATTTTCTATAGTAGTATATGCATGTATTATTAGTACTAATGTGTTAAACCTAGTGCGTCGTCTAATTTACATTTTTTATTTAGAAATAAACTAAGTATTTTTACTGTGCAATTTTCAAGCACTTATGATAACTTAACGAATTTTGACAAGTATAGTGATACCAAATGATCAAATAAAAGTATTTTTTTGTTTTCTATTAGTCATATAATGCATATTTAATTGTGGATTATTAATTATTCATTTTAAGGGTTCAATCAATAAGATAAGCAAGTATTAATTTTTCTAATAACATTTTATCGCAATATTAATAAAACATTGTTTATTTTATAATTATTATTTAATCCATAAGATATACTTTTTTATTTTGTGTTAAGTTAAAAGAAATAGAACGTATATGCAAAAATTCTTTATTTTATTTATTTTATAATAGTACATAGAATTTCCGTAAATTGTCATTGACAATCTGTCAGCTTTACATAATAAAAGGTGTTTAGGTTTAGGTATGATCTAAGTAACAATAAAAAGATGTTATGTACAGCAAACATTATTTTTCTTTATTATAACTCTTTGTTTCTTTTCTTGCCTTGAGTTTTAATATATTGTATAAAAATTTTTTTTTCTTGTAAATTTTCTGTATATTTATTATGCGTTTTGACCGAGTACCATTCTCTCTTGCCACGGTACAGCCCCAGGTCCATTAAAATATGCACTCCAAGTGTTTCGAAGAACGCAGGCATCAGTTGCATGGCGGTTTCCACCTTGATGGCACAATTGTGCTAAGCCATTTGCTGATTCTTGTCTCCATTCACCAAGTCTCATGTGACCCGTTAAAACATTTTCTTCATCGAGGAATTCTGTTGGGGTATACATGGCACAACCTGTAGATTGACTACGTAACATATTATGGAGACAGCAGCAAGTCATTGTGATTCGAATTGCTTCATCAGGATCGTATCTCATAGCTGTCCGAAAAATCTGAAACCTTGCACCCAGCACACCAAATGCATTTTCTGAACAACGTCTGGCACGTGACAGTCTATCAAAATAATGTAGCACATAATTATATTGACATCTCTGATTAACATTAATATCTATAATGTGTCAATTTTCATCCAATTCATAACTGGGATTCATAATATGAAGATTTAGATCATACCTGTAATTAAAAATTCTCCTGTCTAACCGATTGCGACATTGATCTTTTGGATATGGAATAAGTAATTTTGTTGTCAGAGGAAAAATCTCATCACCAACCAATACATATGGAAAATTGGTGACACATCCAGGAAGTGGAGATGGTTGAGGCAAAGGAAAATTATTGCTGTACAAATGAGATTTCAGACTACATTTATTCCATATGTAGGAATCACTCATTCTCCCATTGGTGCCTAGATCAATGTATATAAATCTCAATTGTGCATCGACGACAGCCAATAATACAATACTATAAAAATCTTTATAATTATAATAGGCTGATCCTGATGAAAGAGGAGGATCTATTCGCACATGTTTCCCATCCATTGCACCGATGCAATGATGAAAATTCCATCTCTGTCCAAAATCGTTCGCAACAATATTCCATTCTTCTGCAGATGTTGGCATTCGGAGAAATTCATCTTTTAAAATACTGATCAATGCTGCACATACTTCTCTTATTATTGACGATATTGTGCTTTGACCAATTCTGAACTGTAGGCTAAGTGATTCCTGTGATTCTCCTGCAAATTAAAACATAATTAATTATTTCACAAAAGAAATATGTATTATATTGCACTTGCACAAGATATCATACCAGTAGCCAAATGACGCAAGGTGACAGAGAGCCTCTCAGCAAGAGGTATACTTTCCCTTAAATGTGTTGTCTTTTTTTCAATAAAAGGTGCAATTCTTTCAAGAAGATATTGAAAGACATCAATGTTCATTCGCAGACATCTGTAAATATGATTCAAGTTATTATTGTTTTTAAGTTAAACTAATCTTTGTGTTTATTTTTTTAAGATTATTTAATATATTTGTATATATTTTAATTAATTACTACACACAATAAACTCTTACCTACGAAATCGATTTGGATCTTCAAGCGCAAGTTCCAGAAATAGGTTATGATGCATACCACGATGCTTTCTTCGCAACAAATACGGCTTGGTCCACACAGAACGACTATATACTTTTTTATCAGCTAATGCAAGAAGCAACAGACACGCAGATGCAATTCTGCGTTTTCGCTCCAAGATAATTAGTTCACTAATTTGTGACATTGTTAGGTTAGTTTTCAACACTCAACCGTAGTAATCTTAACCGCAACCGAGCCCGCAACCCGTATAACCTGCAACCTAACCGGCGAACTGCTTCGTTCTGATTGGTTGATTTCCAACACTCAACCGTAACCTCAACCGCAACCGAGCCTGCAACCCGTAGTGTGATTCGGCCTTAAGATCGGGCCGAAGTATCCGCAGGTAGTACAATATTTCGAAAATATCTTCCGAATGACACATATGATTATATCCTCAATCATTGTTTATGTCACTAGGAATTTAAGATACACTGATGTCGCACAGTCTACCAAGCTGAAAACTAAATTGGACAACGCTGTTACATGTCTACCAGCGGAGCCTTGGGAGGGTTTCCCACTTCCGGCCGGAGTGGGAAACCAAGGGACATAAGTTACGGATTCGTAATAAGATTTCTCATAAAATAAGTTACATAGATTCGTGAATTTTTTTTATATACTCTTTATATAATAATGCAGTACGCTAAAAAGCCCGATTTTGCATTTTTGCTTTTAAAAATTTATAATAAATAAAATACGGAGTTAAAGTGCAGTTTAAACTGCACTAGTGCATAAAGTGCATCTGAGTGCACCTGAGTTTGCCTGGGTCTCCTGCCGACCCTTAAATTATGACGAAAAATTTAATAGCACTTGAATTAAGGGCTTTCCAATATTCAATGTCAATGATTTCGTTTACACGTCACTCTTAATCAGGTTTAATAACATCTGTAGTTATGAAACTGGCCAATCATAGTTATTCTATTCTTTAGAGGAATAGCTATGATTGGCCAGTTTAATAACTACGGATGTTATTAAATCTGATTAAGGGTCTCTTTCACCAATCTCGGTTAAGGCTAACCGAGAGGATAGACCATTGGAATTGACAAATTGCATTACCTGTTGTGTGACATAACAAATGCGATTGGTCAATTCCAATGAATTAACCGATCGGTTAGATTGATGAGAGGCCCTAAGAGTGACGTGTAAACAGTCAATACCGAAAATCTACAGCTTACGTTACGGATATTATAAACTTTTAGTACAGGGAGTAAATATCAGAATAAATTTTTTAATAAAAGTATTAAATTTAATATAAATTTTATAATTAAATATAATTTATAAATAAAATTTAAATTTTTTGATTATACATTATAAGGAACATAGAAACATCAAAACAGTTTTAACGTCTTTGGTAAATTAGAATAAAATACAATAAAATTATAAAATTAAAATGACATGTTAATAAAAATTAACGTACGTTTTACGTTACTTATTTATATAAACTTGAATATTGTACTATATATTATTATAATAACAACTGATTTATTTCCTCTGCTTCATGAGCATCCGACTCGGGCACTGACTCGTACGTTTTCATGTTACCGATGCTTTTCAAAACTTTATCAGGTAAAGTGTAATTATTACAGCAAACATCGAGTCTTTTGAGTCCGAATCTAATATGCAAAATATTATTCAATAATTGAAGCTTCATTTTATTTCGCAACTTAGTTTTAACCAAATTCATTTGACTAAATACTCGCTCAATATCGGCATTAGAGTGAGGAAGACAGAATTTTAAAGGCTAAATCGACTAAGTTTTTAAAAGGATTTTGTCTACTAGCATCTCGATAATTTATTACTTCTATCAAAAAT
Source organism: Temnothorax longispinosus (assembly GCF_030848805.1). NCBI lineage: Eukaryota > Metazoa > Arthropoda > Insecta > Hymenoptera > Formicidae > Temnothorax > Temnothorax longispinosus. The sequence goes on along the minus strand of NC_092365.1, from coordinate 9,118,534 downwards.
TTTTCTGTGTCTTGTCTTTCTTCCCATCTAGCAACACGTGTTAGTCAAGTTGACATCATGTAGACGTCAACCTGAGGTCAAGTAAGTCAAAGTCATTTTGACATCAATCAGTACCTCCATATTGACAAATTTTTGACGTCATTTGGATATCAAAATGACATCATCTTGACCTTTTTATAAAGGCGTGGGGCGTGCGAGCACGCTTCGATGCGTTGCGGCTACGATAAGGAGCATAGGGAACAAGTACTACGTTTACGCGAGTGTTACTTCTGTAGTAACTTACGATAATTCACTCGTTTAAGCGGAGTAAATTATCGTAAGTTATTACAAAATCCCGTTTACGCGAAGAAAAATCCCGTTTACGCGAAAGAATTATCGTAAGTTACTACAGAAGTAACGCTCGCGTAAACGTAGTAAAGGTGTAAAATATAATACATGTCTTTATGGACCATTTGGTTTATTATATTGTCCATATGCTTCTCTATGTATGTTTAATATAAAATAACACAAAAATAATCAAAAGAACTTCTTTTATGTGGAGGTACTTGCAGGTCTGCCCCTGTATTTAGTTCGGGCGAGAACGGTATTTGTTATACCAAGCGCTGTGCACTCGTATTTAGCTACCTTTTAATAGCAGCTTCAGCATCTAAGAGCTTACTCCCAGGGTATAACTTGAGAAGTGAACCTGAAGGAAGTATGATTGTATAAATACTGAGTTTCAATATATCTAGAATCCATAGAGAAAAATTGTACACGTAAAATAAGACATAAAATTGCAATAATTTTTCTCTAATGTAAAAAAGATAACAAAACTCTCCAATAAAGTAATACAGTAATACAGTAGTACTTTTTATTACACTCATACTAAAAAATATAGTCACTTTAATTTACTAAAACCTCTTTCAAAACATAAAAAGATTTGCAAGAACATGATTTACTTCGATTGTAATGATATTGTTATTACTTTAAAAAACAAAATTTGCAGGCATTACCAGAAATAATATAATACTCACAAAAGATTGCTTCCTTCAGTTTCGATTTATTAAAGCTAAGCTTGGTTTTATTAGTCCCATCCCAGCTCATTACTCTTGAGAGACGGTTTGACACACATTTCCTCATTAGCTTTCCTGCCGCTTTACTCTCCAACACACAGTCAGAAGCAACCGCGTGGAAGAAATCTGCCTGGAAAGCAAAAATTTAAACGTAATAGTTGTACTAGACTTGGACATATAGTTACAAGTACATTAATTTAAAGGATAACTTACTGTGCTGATGAGGTTGATTTCGGTTTGCAAGAATTTTTCAAAGTTCTTGAAATCGTCCTCAGATTGAAGTGGCAGGGATGGAAAGTCTTTTGGTTTCTTGAGAGCAGCTTCCTCCGGGTATAATTTCTTCATAATTCGTTGATTTTGTATCATTATAAAATCCAATTTACTGTTTAACTCATAAAGTAGCTCCACCTTGATTACTTCTACACTTGATGCCGAATACATTGGCTGAGATGAACAGGCTAAAACAATGTATTGCATATATTAGAAACAATATCATATAAAGATCTTAACAGCACAATTTGTCAATCCCTCCATCTTTTCTGCTCTGTTGTATTTTCCATACAAAAACTTCTGTCTCATGCTTATCACGAAGAGGAGAAATTAATGACAACAGTTTACAAATTAATAAAACACTTATACAAATTAAGAGAAAAGTTCAGTTCGTTTCTCATCAGTACATCACAGTATATCAACAGTATATAACACGTGGCAAAGATTCGTAGTGTAAAAATTTATAGAAATGTATGTAAACAAATAGCTTACATTTCCGTGGAGTATCAATCAGATGTGGCGATTTCTCATTATTGCTGCCGCCGTCATCTAATAGAGAAATCAAAATGTGCTGTTAGAATTAATAAATATGACCAGTAAGAGTCTAACTTACTGTATAAAGAGTGCACGACGTTATCTTGACACTTTAAAATTTGTTTTTAATTATTTGGTGTCAAGACACTGTCGAGTCTCTTGATTTCAGAGATCTTATGCACTTCAGCAATAAAAACATCAGTATAAACTCACTGAAAAGAATCCTGGAAATTTTCTTCTTTAGCACACTCACACAGGAAGGAGAACCGTTTGATGGAGTTGTATGCGAAGCTTCAGTGCATCTGTCATCATCTATAATACAAGTTCTGTTTGAAGATGTTTTATCAGGGGTTTTCATTGAACTGAGTCTCTTGTCACATTTCATAGATGATGTAATTTGCTTCTCCTTTTGTCGTTCACTGGATGTAGTGGCAAGATTTGCCTTCGTTGATTTACCAAATGCAGAAGTACTCTTCTGTGTATACAAGGTACCAGAAACATCCTTTGAGGATGCCACTTATTTGTGGAGAAGGTAACACTCTGTCATCCTCAGAATCACTAGACTCCTGCATGAAAGTCTTCTTCTTTTTCTTAACATTCAGCACAGGGCTCTCCGTGTCCTCTTTACTGTCACTATCATCAAAATGTTTCTTCTTCCTAACGTGCCGTTTGCCCCTTCCCTTTTCTCCATCCGTTATTTCCGAGTCCAAGGCTTGACCAGTGTCAGCCTTCTTCATAGCTGCCTTACGGGCTACATTGTACGTACCTGAGAAAAGATAGACAAAGCTTCAATTTATAATTATAATAAGAGTTGAACAGTGTAAGGTATTGTCTACATAAAACTATGTATATAAATCATCTAAATAATTTATGTAGAAAACTTTTTCCTCTATCTTTATCTGAGGTAAGATTTTTTTATCTATCTAAATGTTATCGATCTAAAATGTTAGATAATTTTTATGGCGGTTATTTTGAACCGCGGATGCAATTTGTTTCTTACAATAGTAGTAGAGATCCATTCCCAAATAAAAGAAAAATGTTTTATTCTAAAGCCAAAAGTAATGAATTTCTACTTTTTACTTATAATTTTATAATTTCTACTTTTTACTTATAGTTTTATAATTTAGATAAATTATCCACATAATTTTTGCTGTTATCTATCTAATATTTCAAAACCAGATTACCTTTTTGTCAGATAAAACTTAAAAAAAAACCAATTTTTATCTTTATCTCAGATAAAAAGAAAGTTATTATCTGGTACAACACTGCATGTAAAAGGTGGAAATTAAATCATACGCACTATAACTATGTTCCACTATTACCGGACATTTTTTCCAGTCATTACTCGGATCGGCAAGTCCCATCACAATCCTCGCTATTGATTGCTTAGTTGGTGGCCAATATGCTGCCGTACCATTGTCTACGATCCATTTGGTAGCTACTACGTCGACTGTATCCTCCTCAGTGAATATAACTACGGAGTACTACAAGAAATAGAATATAAAACTTAATTTAAAATTAACTTGTAAAAGTAGATTATTTATAACAAATAAAATAAGTCAATTAAAACATGCCTCATAATATCAAAACAATGTGTGAGCTAATGGGATGCAAAGATAAATATTTTCATCTGGAATAAGATAACATTTGTGAGCAACGTCTGAGAGACGAAAAAACTGTTCTCGCTCACTTAATTCAGACACGCTAAGAATTCCTATGTCAGTAGAGTCTATGGGAAACTCGTAATAGCTTGTCATTCGTGTAAACCTATGACCGGCCAATCTAATTTCTCTCTGAGGAGTACGGATAATGTTAGTCAGGACTACCACATCATTTTGATTAGTTACAAAGCAGCAGTCAGCTTCGTTTACAGCAAGGGTTATGTTACGAGTTTTTATTTTACTATAATGATCTCCTGGAATCTCAGCTTGACCCTCTCGCCTCTTACTTAAGAGGATTTCCTGACGATCTAGTATTTTGTTGGTAGTTTTTCTCAAGTTCCCATAACCTTCTGAATCTCGATTGGCAATCTGTTGCAAAGGTTGATAGGGACACCGAAGAGAGCGCTTGATTAGACCAAGATGATTCTCAAATTTGTATGCACTGAAATTGTCAAGCACACCATGCTGCCGGCACTCTTCAGCCAAATGGATCAGACTGTGTATGTTGTAAACAGCAAATTCGCGGCCAAATATTTGTATAGAATGAGTAACAAATTCTCTCATCAACTCTTCCGCAACATCAATACACCGATCAAGCAAGTGGGGACTAGATAGAATGTATATAGAAGTATGGAACAAAAGGAAATTCTGATAAAGAACAGGAGTAAGGTAATTCTTGAAAATTTTTACTCCATCATAAAGTGCTATCCTCCTCAATTCTTGGGCTTTTAGTCTATTACCTGATCGCTTCAGTTGTCTCGGTTTGCGATTGAATTCTCTGGGAGTGTGAGGAGTCAATTCCACAAGAGCATTTGATACAGCTCTCAGAGTTGCATCGGTCAAAGTAAAATTACCCGGACCAACTAATAAGAATTTCAACCATCTCTTGAAAGCACCCTGATCTTTTAGATGCATGCTATCCAGTCTAAACTGGGAGACCATTCCAGTTCCAATAGTTTCTAATGGTGACACATTATTAGTGTGGTGTTGAGGATTTTGTCTGGTATTAAAAGATTCATCAGTCCTAAGATCAGCATCCATGTCAATGAAAATTTCTCGAGCCCGATATCTACGACCTGTGACACAGCACTTTTCACATGCAAAAGTTCCACCATGCCCAACACAGCACTTGATAAATGCTTGAACAGGGGCATCCAGGATATAATTTCTTACTCTAAAAGGATAAACAGTTCCATTGATTTCAAAACCAGATTCCTGAAGAGCAGCCACTTCTGCAACATAGTCTTCCAGAAATGCATTTAAGTCATTGGGCTTTCCGTCGCCATAAAATACTGCTATAATGAATGGTTCATCCTAATTGGCAAAACTTCCTAAAATTGGCCAAAAGTGTTTTTGAGAACAACTCTGAGGGAAAAGTTTCATCCCATCTATATTGACATCCATCATAATTTCTTGATTAGCAGTAAAATATTCCTCTGATAATTTAGACTGAATATTAGATCTGATGCCTTTATACCAGAGATGTCCATTTCCAATATCCTTCACAGGTGTGTTTCGAGGAGTACTCAGGAGAGATCTGTAGTCCTTTGGAAGCTGTGTGAAGACAACTCTTAAAATTCGTAGTAGTACATTTATTTTCTGTCCAGTTACACCCCTCCTCCCCCATTCCTTAAGACTCCTCAACATATATGCGTTAATTTGTGCATCATTCACGACAAGATCATTCTCGATATTAACATGATCATGATTGATCTCCATGTTTTCCTCATCTTCTACTATAATATTTGCATCCCCATAGTCTGACTCTGTACTACCATCATCATATATCTCATTGCGTTTGTCTAAATCATGGTTTACCAATGCATCGTGTAGGCCGAAATATTCTTCAGAACTGACATCACTACTTTCATTAACATTACCAAAATTGTTATTACTGTACTCCGTGTCACTGCCAGAGATCATGTTATTATTATGAGCAACTATCATTTGTGCAACCCTTTCTTGGATACCTTGAAGATTCAATCCCCTGATAGCTTCAACACGAGCAATATGACGCCAAGTGCGCCTGTGTTGCTGATAAAAAAAATGAAACAAGAAAGTGATTGTGAGTGACACAAATGTAAATACAGTATTGTTGCGCTGCGCTTTGCTATCGCACAATCACTCGCGTTCGCGCCGCGCACTCCCGGACTCGTGTAATAAAAGAGGGTGAATACTTTATTATAAAAGAAACTCAAGTTTATTAAGAATTCTGTACAAGCGTTTCAGGTGGAGAATACGTCCGAACGATCGGAGTCTCCCTGTAGATCTGACAGTCGTCGTGAAAATCAATACATCAACAACAACCGGTCGTTAAGGACCGCGCTTCGACTTGAAGCTATTCGAGCGAAGTTCGGGCTCCTCGTGATCGAAGTTCCGCGCGCAACGGGTGTCTCAACACGGGCGCAACACTGCCCCCCTTCTTCCTAGATTGTCATCCCGACAATCCACAGAAGGGTAGTGCCCCGATAATACGACTTCCCGGGCACCAGGCTGGCTCCTTGTTCTACCCCGGGCTGCTGCCACGGGTTAACGAACTGCCCTCTCTTGGTCCCTTGCCGTAAAACACCTCGAGGTAGGCTTCGCTTCCTTCGGCTTCCTGGGAAAGAGCTGGCCAGACTCCTCCCCTCCGACACCAAGGCGAACCATCCTCTTCTGCGGGAACATTCCCCGACGTTGCCGCTCTTCCTCGAAATCTTCGGACAAGGGGGGGGGGAACTGTTGTGGACCCAACGTCTTAAAGACTCCCCAAGTCCTTGTCTCGGCATTTGCCCTACGTCCCACGGAAAAACCACAACTCAAAAGAACCGTGGGCGAGACAGTCTTCTTAATAATTCTCCTCCAAAGAAGTCTTGGCCGATGTTCCGCCGCGATGGCTCAGGTCGAGATCCAAGCTTTCTCACAAACCGTAGACTTCCTCTAGAGAAGAAAAAAAAAACAAAATACAACACGCAGTAACATCGATAAAATAACCAAACTTCTATAGAAAATAAAAAGTCTAATTTTCCTCATAATTGGGGCACTCAGAACGGAAATGCCCCGTTTCTCCGCAGGACCAACACTCCCACTGATTGGTCCTGCAACTCCCTCGAGGCGCGCTGTCCTTTCCATCCTCCCCCTCTTTCTCTTCTCCCACCTTCCCTTCCACATTCTCAAAATTCTTTCCAAAATATTCCCTCTTTCTTTCGAAACTATTTCCCTGAATAATTTTTATCGCTTTCGCTCTTTCGACGGCTGTCTTTAAAGAGGTTACTCCCTCCAACTGGAGAGTCCTTCTCAAAAAACCGTCAAATAACGCATAAACAAATTGCGCGCACGCGATCTTATCTCGAACCGAAAAAGAACACTCGGGGTAAGCTAATCGCGAAAGTCTTTCTAAATCCGAGCCAAGAGAAGCCAAATCCTCTCCATTTCTCTGCTTTCGACCCGTAAATTGCGTATAAAAGTTTTGCGACAAACCTCCCTCGCCGAAGCGCGACTCCAATTTCGATTTTAATTCTTCGAAACATAAGTTCTCTAAATTTTCGACACACTCTAATACTGTTCGCGCTTTTCCCCTAAGACTCGCGGCCAGCGCAACAGATTTTGACGCGTCGTCCCAATTATTTGCGCGCGATGAGAAGAAATTGGGAGAGGAATTCTCGCAGAGGCGTCGAGCCGTCGAACGTATCGGGCTTCAGCTTGAAGCCTAATTCCGTACGCGCACAATTTCCGGGCGTTACTTCGGCTCGCGCTCTCGCGTCACCGAAATTTCCGCGCGACACTTCCGCGACCGTGGCGGCCCGCGCTCCCGTATCTCTGGTCGCGTTAAATGAAAAAGAACTTAGCTGCGGGAGTTCTCGTCGCTGTGACTCCGCTTCCCGTTGTCGCAGCAACGCCGCGTATTCCTCACGCATCTGGCGAATCTCCTGCATCATGTCCTGCAGTGTCACAACTTCCGCTGAGAGCTGAGGAGCGCTCGAACCGGGTCGTATCTCAGTCTCTGTCTCGAGCCGTGGAGCGCTCGGTCTCGGGGTTCCCATCCGCGCTCTTTTTCTCGTCGCCGGCGCTGTCAATGACTCGTTGGTGCTCGCCATTAGTTTCGCTCGTCCGCTCGTCCGCTCGTCCTATCCTCGTTTGTCCGATCCTCGCTCGTCCGATCCCGGACGAGCCCCCAAAATGTTGCGCTGCGCTTCGCTGTCGCACAATCACTCGCGTTCGCGCCGCGCACTCCCGGACTCGTGTAATAAAAGAGGGTGAACACTTTATTATAAAAGAAACTCAAGTTTATTAAGAATTCTGTACAAGCGTTTCAGGTGGAGAATACGTCCGAACGATCGGAGTCTCCCTGTAGATCTGACAGTCGTCGTGAAAATCTATACATCAACAACAACCAGTCGTTAAGGACCGCGCTTCGACTTGAAGCTATTCGAGCGAAGTTCGGGCTCCTCGTGATCGAAGTTCCGCGCGCAACGGGTGTCTCAACACGGGCGCAACAGTATTAAAAGCAAAAAAATCTACATTTTTGTAAAAAATCTGTACCAAGTATATGTTTTGAATCAATCTCTCTTGTGGGCATTTAAAAAATATTTAAAAAATTAGTAACTCAAAAAATCCGCTTGAAAAAAACACGTTTATAAAAACGTTTTGTTTTAAATAAATTTAAAAAAATTGATATTAGCGTCAAGTTAATCGTAGAATTGAATATCATTTGAACAATTTGCCTTTGAATATTTTGATGATGTTGATCCACTATTCTGTTTCGGATTCTTATCTGATGACAAAAATGAAATATTAGTGGCAATCATCGTTCAGAATAATGTAGAAAGACAAAGTGTCACTTTTTAAAAGACAAGATTATGTAGAGGTAAAAGAAGGAAGAACGTGTAATGAAAGATTGCGGCTAATTATTCTGTTCTAAAAAATTAAATCTGTTTTTAATTTGACACAATTTTAAGAATTACGTCTTTAAAAAATTACATATTTATAAAATTTTTTAATTAAAAGAAATATGTTGAAAATTTCACTACATAGCATACCAAGATTACAAAACAAGGTAAATTTACTTGGTATGCTATGTAGTAAAATTTTCAATATATTTTTTCAATATAAAATTATGAATCTGTAATTTTTTAAAAACGTATAATTAAATACAATTCTTTCTAGATAATTTTGTGAAATTTAACAGAACATTTAGTCACTTGCAATTTTTTTTATTCCTATTGTGCAACATTGAGCGAATAAAAGAGCGTTCTGAAAAAAACATTACTTTAGCACGCGCTTATGAATTCAGAGCACTCTTTGCCACTAGCAACATAAATTCTAGTGAGTCCTTTTATCTTTCGAACGAAAATGTCAAAGCAGGTGGGAACCCCTGTGAGGACATTGACTATTTCGTTGACAAATAATGTAATATTATTTTTATTTGATTATAGTAAATTTGATATAAGTAAAACTATATTAGATTTGATATAAGTAAAAGAATCTGGTCTAACAAATTGAAAGTTGCCATCGTTAATTTTTATTAATTTATCAAAAAAGGACAGATACACGACGACCAGATCCCTTACAAAAAAGTATTACTAGCTGGTTAGTAATAAATACTTATTTTGTGTATTAATAATACTAAAATTAAGTATTTATTAGTACTTGAATCACTGTGATCCAAGTATTGCATAGTATTTTATTACTGGTCAGTAATTTATGAAAGTAGTATTTAATACAGGACGAGTATTGAATACTTAGTATTAAATTTCTGATGAGAAAGCATTTAATACTAGGTGAAAAATACTTGTGTAATAAATACTTGTGTTGAATTACTGATGAGTATTTTAATGTTAGTACTGAAGTACTGAACCAAGGATTCCATGTGTAATAAATCACTGGCCAGTATTTTAATATTAATACTCAAGTACTGAACTGAATATTCCATGTGAAATTAATCACTGACCAGTACTACAATTTGTATAGAAACATTATAAAGGGTAATTCCTGATAATACTAAGGAAAAGAGATAAAAGTAAGGCACAAATACATTTTATATGAAGGTCTGTACAAATTCGTCGTGATAAAAGTGTACAAGTTTTGAAATAGTACTGAGGATATCATTTTAATATCCAATTCAAAATTTTATTACTTTTTTTAAACTGAATTTGTTTTTTAAGATGATTTTTGAAAAATTATATATTTGCGCTGGTTATGACACATGTAGACTATATATAACACTTACATCAAATTAAGAAGTAGTCTACCACGTAAGGCAGTTGGCTCACAATCCAGAGGTCCCGAGTTCGATCCCACCAAGGTAAGTGTGTTTTTCAAATACGAGAAAATATTTATAATTATAGACTGCATCTGGAGAAACAAACTTAGTTATAAAATAGTAATAAAATTTCGAAAAAAAAAATTTTTTTTTTATGCCGGGTAAATATCGGAAATCGAAATATTGGTAAGTAATTCAATACTAAGCACCAGTAGTTCTGTGTAGTATTAATCACTACCTATAATATTTATCACTACCAGTATTTTCCCAGTATTTCCCAAATAAATATTGACAGTATTAAATCACTGAGATTTTAAGTATTTAGTCAGTAATACTTTTCTGTAAGGGATAACCGACATTTGTCGGTTCGATAAAGTGTCAATGTGTCGTTGCGGATGTTTTTTGATATGTCAAAAAACATGCGCAACGACACTCTAAGGACCAGTTCCACAAACGTCGGTTAACTCTTAACCTCAAGTTAACTTATCGTTTGTTTCTTTCTAACGTCCCCCTTAGAAAGAGACGAAGAGTGAGTTAACTAAATAAGGTTAAGAGTTAACCGACGTGGAACTGGCCCTTATATATCGAATCGACAAATGTCGGTAGTTGTGTACAGAATACAGGCCCTGACAATCAACTTAATTCTTACGCATCATTTTTGTTACATACGTGACGAGAAAAAATCATGCGTAAAAAATAGAAAGTGTGCGAATAATTGAACAAGATAATTTTAAGTACTTACCGGTTTGTCTCCCATGTTAAAAAGCGTGGTAGGTGACGAGAATGCACGAGGTTCTATCAACAAACACTTCAACAGAAACTTTAAGCTGCAAGCTGCAAGCTTCTATCAGCCTATACTTCGTGATATGGAAGCAAACACAGGGCCAGACCCCTGGCACTCAGTTTCAAATCTCAGCTGTTGGCGCTATTGCCCCTCTTAGTGTCGCTAATAATAACCATTATATGGCGCTAGTAGTATTATTGCGCGCTGCGGCTTTAGCCCGCGAATTTTAATGTATAATATATTTTATTAAATGTACATTTGATATTAATATCATAAATAATTATGATTTTAATGATAATTTTATAATATTAATAATTATAGTATATATTGCGACCATTTTGAATAATAAAGTGAAGAATTCACACCAATATATTGTTGTGCCGCGCCTGGGGTTTGCAGGGTCGGCACGGAGTTCTTTTGGAATCTGCCGGGACGGAGAAAACACACGAGTCCAGATCTTTTGTATAATAGCGTTTAATAAACTTGGATGTCTTGTTACACAGGTGTTCTTAGTCTATTGCCCTGACTTGCGGGCGCTCGTGTTATCGATTACATTCGGTTGCGCGTGATCTAGCCTTTCGTTCCGGACTGCCCGCCGCTTCTCGGAAGGGCGGGCTTTTATCTCTCGCGCGTTAGCTTCCGCGGTGCTGACTCGGCTGTCAGCGCTTTTGCTTCCGGGCGAGTGACCTGTGTCACTTGCGAAACCCGGAATGCCACCTCAGTGAGTTTGGCAAGATCCGGAAGCAACGCTGACAGCTAAGTGTCGCAATTCGGGATTGTTGACCTTCGCGGCACAACATCCCTCCCCCCGTGAAAAAAGAAAACTGAGGTACGAAGTTTTCGTTAGCGCTTTCCTTTTCCATAGAGGTTACATCCTGTTTCAACTTATTCGTTGTGCGTTGTCGGCATTCCTTGCCCCGAATAAGTTTTACCTATTTGGTCTATTTCATCTATTAATCCGCTACGATATCGCATGATTATAATACAATTCTTAGAATAAATAAAGTATGCTAGGGTGTCTTCTACGTCGCTTATCAACTAGATTGTGGTCGCGGTTATCGCTAGCAAATGTTCGTCTATCTCTTCGCGGCGCGCTAACTTGCTGTTAGGCGTATTCCTGAATTTCTACTTTTAATCGTATTTTCCGCTGACGATGTCTGTCCACGGATTTTCGCTTTTATACTGTCTTACGAGTCGCTTCAGTCTGCGTTCGTTACTGGTCTCGTGGAGTTTTTATTTCTCGGGATGCTTCCACTTGACTATGTGCCAGTCGGGGCTGACGCGGTAGATCCAAGTGAGATTCGGGCTGGTGAGGAGGCCGAAGAAACCAATGGTCCAGCTTTGGTGATTCCCGAAAGGCCGGTGGTTCGGGAACTTATTCACGCTCGCGTGCATTATGACGGCGGTACGCGTGAGTTCCTGATGGAGCGTGGTCAACGCACGCCGCCTGTTCCTATGGTGTTATTCTTGACGCTGGTTGCGCTTCGTTCCCGCATGGAGGCTGATCTGGAGCGTGGTACCCCTCACCATGATTAACTGTACGTTTTGGTTATTTTCATTACTGTTGTCCTTATGCTACTTATGCTTTTGGTTATGCTTCCTATCTCTGCTTTTTTAAGGGTTTCAAACGGTTACGTGGACGCGTAGCGCTCTTCATTCTATCCTATATATATCTTTTTTCATCGGATTTCGCTTTCGTTTGAAAGTCCTAAGTCCTAAGTTTTGCTGACATCTGTCCGTGTCGGATTTCTTCTTTTAATTTCTCCGCTTAATTTCGCGTCAGTTGACTGCTACTCTCGAGCAGTGTTGGGTGCCTTTCGGTGATTTTTAACTCTGTGCTTTATTAACTATGCGGTGCTATCGGTGCACTCAGTACTTTACACCCTCCTTTTGTGACGCTTGCCAACGCGAGTACTGGAGAAGAGCCTTTCGGGCGGCGGCTGCCGCGGATCGCGAGGCGAGGGAGAGAGAGAGAGACGAGGCGCGTTCCTCGCCCCCTCCCCCCTATGCTGAGGTGGCCCGCCCGGGCACTGTGGTGCCCTCCCCTCCGTTGCGAGTGACGCTGCACTCCGCAACAGGACAGAGGGACGTGGTCCTCGTTCGTCCTTGTCGGGAGTAACACCCTTGTGAGTTTGCTTATTATATTTAATCTTTCCTCTTTGCTTACTGCTTTTTGCTTCTATTCTGTTGCGCGTGTTCTTATCTTGCCGTGTCATCTGCACGGTCGATGCCTCCGGTGTCGGGTTTCGGCTCAACGCGTCGGCTTTCATATTACTTTTTCCGGCTTTGCTTAAAATACATTTAGATTCGGCTGGCTTTGTGAGAAAATGCCCGATAAAATTTTCGCCGTTTTTTACGATGCCTATTCGGTTTTGGTGTGGTGATTTTCCCTTCTTATATGATCAGAGTTTAAATGTAGCTTCTCCGATGTGTACCTGCTGTGTGGCGTGTGAGATAACGGCTTTGCGCTTTGTGAGGAAATCATTCCCCAGTATTCCCTCATAGTCGATCGGGAAATCGTCTTCTACCACGTACATGGTATGGCGTATTTTCTGGCTTCCCAGATTTACGGTTGCTTTTATCTTTCCGAGAGTGTGGATCTTGTGTCCCGTCACTCCGGTCAATGTTAGGCGTTTTTTTCGTACCATAATATCGCCTTTTAATTTTCCTACTTTGATTAGCGTTAAGATCGCTCCTGAGTCTAATAAGAAGTTGGCCTTGCCTTTCTTGGCCTCTTGAATCGGCAGTGTTATCAGGTTTAAGGCATGTTTGTTGCGTTTCCCCGTTATCTGTGTTATTCGATACTCCGCTGCGGGGCGTGCTTTACCCTTCCTAGGTCGCTCTTCTTCCTCACTGCTACTGTTGGATGATGTCTCGTCGCTCGTTTCTTGCGACTTATCTTTTCTCACCGTGCTTACGGGCGCCTGTTTCGTGGCTTCCCTTTTCGGTTGGTGCGGTCGCTCTGTTTTCGGTCGTCCGTTCAAGGACCAACACTCGTCCCGCTTGTGCCCTACCTTCTCGCAATAGGTGCACTTTATGGTGTTGATTCTATGGGGCTTTTCTGCTTTCGGCAGTGTATATCTGCTTGCATACCGGTTTGAGCGGCAATCTCGCGCGTAATGGCCGGTCTTCCCGCATGTGTGGCATTGCACGTTTGCGCTCGCGTTTCGGGCGTCTTCCGCGGGGAGTCTATTTCTTGACGATAGCTGTCCGTTTCTCGGGGAGGGACCTCTGACCTTTTCCTCCGCGTTGGCGCCGGTTATCGCCTCTTGTAGGCTTTGATACCGTTGCGCTCGGACCAGCATTTTGATGTCGTCGTGCAGTCCTATTTGGAAATTGTGCAGGGCTTGCATCTTAATGCTGTCAAGAATCGCCTTCTGTTGTTCGTGGGAGTGTCCTTGGCCTTCTTCCATGGCCTCATATAGTTCTCTTGCTAGTTTCTCGACTCGACGCCCAAAATCCTGTGCCCTTTCTCCCGCTTTTTGCTTTAGCGAGTTGAACTCCAGCTGCAGGTGGGTTATACCGCGCTTTCCGAGATATTCCGTTTCGAGTTCGCGTTTTAGCTGTTCAAAATCGTGAATATCGCGCGTGTCAAAGTCGGTCATCGCCTTGAACTTCGTGCATAGAATTGCTTCTAGAAGCATGGCTTTATCTATGGGCTGAATATTTTTCATTGCGTACGTGCTTGCGCTAAGGAATTCGCGGACGCGCTCCCTAGATTCTCCGTTTATTTCGGGAATCATATTACGGGCTTCCTTTAGGCTAAGGAATCCGACGTGGTGCCCTGGCTGACTACGGATGTCGCTCTGCGTTCGTCCGTAGGTCACGTCCAGCGGGCCTTGGCTGGTCCGTACGCTTCGTTCTTGCGCGTCGGGGCGGTCGTGCGAGGATTCTAGCCGTCTCACGCGGTCCTGTATGTCGCGGATCGCGCGCAGGACTTCGACTGAGCGGTCGAATTCTACAGCCTCTGCGCGGTTCATGCAATCCTGCATGTCGTGCATCATGCGCAATACGTCGCCGAGCACGGAGCCTATTGCTCCTGGGCTCATTTGCGTCGGCTCGGGGGCTCGACTTTGGTCGGTTTCGGACGGTTGCCCATTTTCCGCGGGTCTGAGCCGCTTCATTTCGGCGTTATTTTGCGCGGGGTTTATGTCCTCTCGCGGCGTGTTTGTCGCGGCAGCTCGTGGCTGGCTCATTGTTCTAGCCCGGGGGGTATAGTCCTCTTCCTCGGGGTCGAATATATCGCTGTCGTACGAAGTCAGGGAGAATTCTCCTCTCCCTGCGTTTTCGCTTTGAGTATCGGCCGAGGTGTCCGATCGTGCGTCACCGTCGGTCGGGGGCTGTACGCGTGTGTCACTGTGTTCGTCCACTAGGCTATCTCGCGGTTGCTCGTTCGTGTTACAAAGGCTAGCGTCTAAAAATTCAAACTCGCGTTCTATAATGACGTTGGGGTGCAATTCGAGCACTGGCGTATCGTCGTCGGCAAGTTGCGCGTCTAAGTTTCGTCGCACGCGGTTTAAAGAATCGTGGTCTGTACGTCGTGCGGCGCGAAAACGGTTTCGTATGCTATTCTCAATTGCTCGTTGCGCGCGTTCGCTCAACACGAAGGACTCGTTACTAATAGGGGGATGCCGGGACAAGTCATCCGACATCTATTTGCGCTTAACTCTTGTTCCTCGTACTCGCGAAGCTTTCTTCGGCTTTCGCGGTTGTATTTGCTGTAATCGCGAAGTTTCTTTTGACTTTCGATCGCGGGGACGCTCGCTATTTCTACGCTCGGCGCGTGCCGTAGTCGGTTTACAATTTGCTTTGGACTTACAGTACCGCCGCGCAACGCATGGTGTCCGCTTTCTGCTGAGTCGGAGTCCTGCAGGGCCGCTCCGCTGCTTTGTGTCGTCTCTGTTTCGCTGTATCCCTGCTGCGCTGCTTCGCTGGCTTGGTGCGTCCCTGTGGCGTTGCCTCGGGCTGGCGAGTCCGTGCGGTAGGTCGGGGCTTCTCCGATGTCGCTGACACTCGGCGGCTGCTACCGTTGTTTCACGCACTCGGGATCCGGCTGGCTTTTTCTCTCAGGGATATTTTGTCGCCGTTTTATGATCCGTTCCCTTTTTCAGGCTGCCGTGTAGATCTGGCAGGATGTCTTCCCGTCCGGTTGGCAGATATCCCACCGCTGCCACCAATTGTTGTGCCGCGCCTGGGGTTTGCAGGGTCGGCACGGAGTTCTTTTGGAATCCGCCGGGACGGAGAAAACACACGAGTCCAGATCTTTTGTATAATAGCGTTTAATAAACTTGGATGTCTTGTTACACAGGTGTTCTTAGTCTATTGCCCTGACTTGCGGGCGCTCGTGTTATCGATTACATTCGGTTGCGCGTGATCTAGCCTTTCGTTCCGGACTGCCCGCCGCTTCTCGGAAGGGCGGGCTTTTATCTCTCGCGCGTTAGCTTCCGCGGTGCTGACTCGGCTGTCAGCGCTTTTGCTTCCGGGCGAGTGACCTGTGTCACTTGCGAAACCCGGAATGCCACCTCAGTGAGTTTGGCAAGATCCGGAAGCAACGCTGACAGCTAAGTGTCGCAATTCGGGATTGTTGACCTTCGCGGCACAACAATATACATGGAAAAGAATAATCGAACATCAAATTATCAAAGTAAAGTAAAGCTTGTAATAATTTATGAAGAGACAAACTTATTTATATTATTCAGCCTCCACTAGATATATATATATATATATATATATATATATATATATATATATATATATATATAGTAGTTAGAAATCAAACTAAACAAGTCAAAATGATGTCCATTTGATGTCAAATTCACAATATCGCACGTTTATTTACAGATATCAGTTTCCGTACATGAAATCATGCAGATGATGCACCCACATACCAGGTATAATAAAAATAAATAAAAAAGCACGAGGTCAAAATAAAGTCAAGGTCAGGTCATTTCGGTCAATGACGGATTTCGAAGCAATTTGATGTCATTTTGACGACAACTTGACTAACACGTGTTGCTTGAACGTGATGAATATTCTCTCACTGTAATTCGATTTGAACAATAGTTATCGCGTCTTTCTTATTGTAATACAAAGCTACATCTGTGATCGGAAGTTTATTTGCTTTTAAGCATTTGGTTACAGAAAAAGCACTTATGCGCTCCAATATCTTAATATTATCAGGTAAACGATTTTTTAATTGTTTCGCCAGGGCAATTAGAAAAGAGATACATCTGGATTTCAAATTTTCTTTTTCCTGACCCACAATTTCGTTTTCTATACAAGAAGAATCAAACGCGTAATCCAAGGCAGGCGAGGGATCCAAATACTTTTCAATGTCTTGCTCGTAAATATCTATTCTCGCCGTTAGGAGTAAAATTTTATTGGCAACCGTTGAATAAAGCCTTTTAATGTCCAAAAGTAGCTTTGTTGGATCAGCCACTTTTGATTCAAAGTTCTTGTTTGTTTTCTGCACCATATTTAAAATCGGATACAAAAAATTAAGATAAGTGAAGTTTTTCTTATCGCAATACATGGAATATAATAGTTCAGCTGTGTAACAGTTGTCTTTGACTCGTGAAATTTCGAAATGCGTTTTCAACTCTGTCCATTGATCTAAAATTCGTTTGACTGCAGGCTCGATTGATAACCATCGCGTGTCCGCGACTCGCAAAATTTTCAAGGGTTGTTGACCATCGTTTAACGTTTGATAGACCTGCGCGTAATTTAACTGTCGTATAGACGAATTAGCAAACCAATTATAAGTTTCTTTAATTAAAAAATCAATATTTCGAGGCAACGTATTTTCGGTTGCCTTCGAGATGGCAAGTTGGAATGAATGACACACGCATCGAATTAATATTAAATGAGGTACATCTTTCTTCAATCGCGCGTAAACGCCTGAATTCAGTCCTACCATCGTCGATGCATTGTCAGTGCCTTGCACTGTCAATTCCTTGCATTTTAATTAACTGCAATTTCGCGTCAATCAATAACTTTTTTATTGCACTTACAATGGACTCCGCGGTGCCACCTTCAATATGAATCAGGCTTAAAAAAGTCAATACGATTTTTTTTGTTCGACGCTGTAATATATATCTAATGGCGATACCAAGCATTTTATTCACTGTAATATCAGTAGATTCATCTATTAATAAACTATAATATCCATCACCAATATCTTTGACTAGTGCCTCGTAAAAATAAGGTCTAAGGTCCTATCACATTATTGATTATGTTTGTACATTTGGTTCTGTGTAAGCTTATATTAAAAGGCGTATCTTTATGGAGATCGCTTAAATGATTGACACTTGCGATTGATGTATGTGCGGTGACGTAAAGAGAAAGTTGAGCTTCTTTACGCTGTTCCTTGGTACATGTGTCGATGGGTTGAAATGGTATCATCTGTTGTCTCTTGCTCGAAAATGGCTTTGATGCTGCAACGTACTTTAAAGTCTTCCCGTGTTTTAAAAGATCTCCTAGTTTAACGTTGAGCAACCCTTTACAATATCTGCAGTATGCCTTTGATGAGTCGGAAGTGCACGGATTGAGCCAGTCTTTTGTTGCCTCCAATTTCTCCCATTTCTTTCGATATTTTTGAGTATATTGTGGAGGCACTAAGAAATAAAAATATTAAAACTTTATATGTAAGGTATTTCCTTGCATATACTTAAATGCATGTTTAATATTAAAATATAATAAAAGTTGAAGGTTCAGATATATGTATAACAATCTTCGTGGTAGTCTCGACGAATCGCGACAGATATAACTGAATTTGGAAATTGGAGAGAAATCTCCATGAACTGATCTTTACGGGCACAGTTTTGACTTGCAAGAGTAATGTCGATTTCATATGCGCGATAAGGGACATATACGACAGAAAAAAACAATTACACTATAATTTTTTACCAGTGCTTATTTTTATTCTCGCAATCAAATTAGCACAAACTTATACCCAAAGTATATGCATTTCTTTAAAAATATATTTATCGTTCACTACGTGAGTGGCATTTAGAATTACTTACTTTCTAATCAGCCATCGATTGATGAGTACGATTTGTGTAAGTTGTTTATTGTGGAAACATTGTCGTTCTGTATCACATCTTATCCTCGAAGCAGCGAGGAGCGAAAAGCAAAGCACAGGTGACACTAAAAATTCTACCGAGCCTTGACAAAGGGCCGATTTCACAGTCTCTGTGTTTGAAGTTGAAAGAGAGAGAGAGAGAGAGGTTGTGTTATTCTTTTTTGCGGCCATCTGTGGCGGTTGTAATTCAATAAATCAAACCGCGCATTTTACATAGTTCCGAGAAAAAGCGCGCAAGCGGCGCCGACAACGTTGCGTCCCAGGCGGCGAGGCACACGTGTGCCGCGCATGCTCGAGCATGTTAGGAGGGGCGCGCAGCCCGGCCACAGTATATACAGTAGCGCAACTCTCCCGATTTCAGCGTGGATGAAAATGAACTGCACATGCGCGTGCGAGGTATGTAACCAATCAGAGCACCGATAATCTGTCTCACTTCCTTTCGCTGTTATAAGTCTCTCTCTCTTTCTAATTTATCGTTGCGTGTCAGACGCGCGCGTTTTAATTGGGATAATGTATGGAGACGCATGTTTGACGTGCGTTATAACGCGCAGAAACGCATGCATAAACAACAAGGGTTACATTTGAGATAGAAATAAAACATAATGTACAACCAGACGCGCGCTATATATTTATTTATTGGCACTATATATTTTTTAATTATATATATATATAGGTTAGGTATGTACAAAATACAGATAAATTTTAATAATTTGTATAGCAATTGTACAAATGTGCCATATTACTTCTTCGTGTTATACACGAGTTGTATAACACAAATCAATAAATTATTTATGCTATCAATATTTAAACGGTCACAAAAGGAAATATCAAGGAAATATTAAGAAAATTATATAATACAACTTGTAACTTAATTTTATCTAAAATATAAGTAGAAAGGGCTGTAAGGGTCACAACGCGGATCACGGTGCGTTCAGATATAAATTTATTCCTCGATTTACAAAAATCCAAACGTTTCGGCTCCTGTCTGAGCCATCCTCAGTGGTATAATATTAACATCAAAAATATATATTCTCCCTTAACATATGGTGAGTTTACTGTTTCAATTTGACAGAAACTTAGTGAGACTAAAAGGTCCAAATCATTAGTCTGGAGAAAAAATACATCGCAGTCAAACCGAATAATAAGAAAATAAGGCAAAGAAAATGATCTGTGCAGAGCGATCTGTAAGACGAGATCATTCAGAATGTCTTTCGTTGTGCGTCGTGTCGATGGGATCTCGTCTTACAGATCGCTCTGCACAGATCATTTTCTTTGCCTTATTTTCTTATTATTCGGTTTGACTGCGATGTATTTTTTCTCCAGACTAACTGATTTGGACCTTTTAGTCTCACTAAGTTTCTGTCAAATTGAAACAGTAAACTCACCATATGTTAAGGGAGAATATATATTTTTGATGTTAATATTATACCACTGAGGATGGCTCAGACAGGAGCCGAAACGTTTGGATTTTTGTAAATCGAGGAATAAATTTATATCTGAACGCACCGTGATCCGCGTTGTGACCCTTACAGCCCTTTCTACTTATATTTTAGATAAAATTAAGTTACAAGTTGTATTATATAATTTTCTTAATATTTCCTTGATATTTCCTTTTGTGACCGTTTAAATATTGATAGCATAAATAATTTATTGATTTGTGTTATACAACTCGTGTATAACACGAAGAAGTAATATGGCACATTTGTACAATTGCTATACAAATTATTAAAATTTATCTGTATTTTGTACATACCTAACCTATATATATATATAATTAAAAATATATAGTGCCAATAAATAAATATATAGCGCGCGTCTGGTTGTACATTATGTTTTATTTCTATCTCAAATGTAACCCTTGTTGTTTATGCATGCGTTTCTGCGCGTTATAACGCACGTCAAACATGCGTCTCCATACATTATCCCAATCAAAACGCGCGCGTCTGACACGCAACGATAAATTAGAAAGAGAGAGAGACTTATAACAGCGAGAGGAAGTGAGACAGATTATCGGTGCTCTGATTGGTTACATACCTCGCACGCGCATGTGCAGTTCATTTTTATCCACGCTAACATCAAAAGTGCCGACAGAGAGTTGCGCTACTGTATATACTGTGGCCCGGCCGAGCGAGCATTCGTTACCCAGATCTCGTGCACGATACATCGTGCGTTGTAGCTAAGTTCGATACGTAATTGCGTCATCTTTTCGCGATAAAATTGTGCGGTCACTGAACTCTGCCTATTCGTGTGCAGTAACTAATTATCATACATCAGTTAACGAAAGATACGTAAAACTACGATCGTCACCGAGAGGAATCCAGGGATATCCGTCCCGGCGAGCCATGCCGGCACGTGGAACAAAGGAAGGAAGCCATTTTCAGGAACGTTCGAGAAAGCATTTCCGAACGGAATACTAGAAGTCATCGAGGACAAGTATCGAGGAACTCAGATATACTCAAATTTAAACTCATCAATTCAAAGGTAACCGTTTGAGCAGGGGCGTTAGAATTTCACCTAACGTTACTCAAGGGATCCGCAAGGGATAATTAAACCCTCGACGGTTACAAATTTGCAACTTGCTAAATTCAGAGAGCAAGTTTAACTCATTTGAGGTGTAAATTTATTTCGAGTCATTTGTAACACTGAGCTCAGTCTAAAGTAAAGTCAATAATTAATTCTTTGGTTGCAACCATTTCATTTCATTTCATTTCATTTACAAGTAAAACCGTTATTTCTTTCTTATACGTACGTTTTTCGCACTTAATAATCTTTTCACCTTACATTGTCTGCGATAAGATATATTTACTTTTGCTTGCGTTTTTGAGAACATCTCCCAATAGATATTGAATTATATTTTCACGTGATAACATTGCGGTGCGTATTTGCGTAGCATTCACGACTCGTTCATAACGTTTATAACAACAGTACTTGCGATAACATCTGTTACCAGTTTTTATACGTTTTGATGATATCTCTCGATATATTATTCTTTGTATTATCACCGTGATTATTCTGCCAATTTATTATTATCTAATATTGCGTTTGTGTTGTGTCGAATTAATGTACCAATCAAAGATTGAAGGCCTACTACAATTGTAATTCAGTACACTTAGTTGAAAACTTATTGCTCTTGTCGTATTTATCTCTCGTGTCGTAATAATAGCTCATGTTGTAAGTAATATTTCTGTGCCGTGATTTGTACACAAGTTCTGTAATACTCAGTCAATATTCGAATTACGAAGAATATTATCTACAAGGCTGATGACAATTATTCATGATTGAACTAAAAGATTGATGCATTATTTCCCCGATTGTTTGAATTATATCTGAACTGATATTCATGTTTCTAATTGATTTATGTCTATGTTTTTAACGATCCTTTCTTTGATAAATAACAACTAGTTCTGAGCTTGACTACGTCAAGATTAATTATATTAGAGCATACTATTTTTAGTCCTATTATAAAGAATCAATTCATTTAATAACAAATTACATCAGTGAATCTAGAGTCTATTCGACAATAGCTTTAAAGAAAGGACTGTTCTACTATAACCAATTATTTGTTTTTTTCTGAATTTGATACATTTATTGTATTTCTATTGTCTTTTATATTATTTATGTACAATTTTGTTCACGAATACTGGGAAGGTTTTAGGGCAGTTTCCCTTCTCCTATGCAACAAATGTTGGTATTTTTTGTATAGTTCTGCCCATTCTAAACTTCTTATTTTTGAATTACATATAAATTAAGAAGCGCAATCTCTCTCTCTCAATAAACGGATTCTTTTTATTTGTTCCTTCCTCATCTAATTCTAGAGTTCAGGCTTGTGCGCGAGCTTGTGCAAACACTCTGATTAACTTGATCCTCCGATTAAACTCACTCTGCATGTATTTCTAACTGTCCCCCTTAGAAAGAGACAAAGAGTGAGTTTAATCGGAGGATCAAGTTAATCAGAGGCGGTGAAATCGGTCCAAAAAAAGCGTGTTTCACTTTACGATCTCAACGAGAATTTCTCTTAGAATTTCAGCCTTGTTGTTTATTAAGTAAGGACAAATGACGTTCGCGAGTGTTGCGAGTATTAAGGTTGTATGACCCCTTACAAGAAAAAATGCCAAATTCTTTAAACTTTGTCAGGTGATGAGTATTATAATAATAAAGCATTGTGCCAAGTTTGAACAAGTTTGCGAGGCCCGTTCAAAAGTTATAACAATTTGAATTTAACATGGGCTCTTACGGGAATTCATCAAGTTTCACTATTTTTTCAACTTTATTTGAGAAATTAATATCGAAGAAAATATGGCATTCTTTTAAAACTTTGCAGAAATATTAATAAACATTTTACAAACAAATTAGAACCAAAAAAATTATGACTTCAAGGATATTTTCTGAAATATTAAATAAAAAGCAAACAGAGAACAGTCTCGCTTGGTCTCGCTGAACTCGTAAGTACGGAGATCCGGCAACAGCGCACTATGACGTCACATTATAACCTCTCTCTCCGTCACTCTCCGTAAAGGATAACAAATACTACAGAGGTCCGTTACTTTTTTCAATAGAGCCTCCTGTGTATCGAAATATAATTGATATCAAAATGTCATAAATAATCGATTATTAATTTATATGTAAACATTTCGTTTATTAACTGCATTGAAAATGATAAATTATCAACACATATAATAAATATAAAATCGTTCACAAATTAAATAAATAACATATTAATATTTTATACGTAGAAAAAAATACATTTAAATAAAGTGCGTGTAACGCTCGATTATCATAGATATTTGAAAATTTTTATATCTATATAAATACTACGGAAACGGAAACAAACTATAATTATATTGAAACATATATTTTAATAAAATAATTCATTATTAAATAATTCTAAAGTGTTTTAAAATAATCTATTATTTTATTAATGACTGACTTAGACGCCGTTACTACAGGCTTATCATTTTCCTTTTTACTTAACAATTGATAAATCCCTTCTGAACTAGATTGAAAATAAGTATCTTTTAAACATTGCATGTTAATAGAAGCTCGTGCCAGTTTTTTCCTAATATCTAAACTCACTATACCGTTTAATGGACTTTTAAATCTGGAAGCAGACTATTTATGCGCTTATCTACAATCCACTTTTGTGATTTTTTTGCATAACTCACTGCATATTTTGTTAATGTTTCATAACTAATACCAGATTTACTAATAATTTTTTCTAAAATATATACATCTTGCACTGCGTTATGAGCATTTACACTAGAAATTTTAAGCCAATTTGCTAATCCTGTAATTGAACATTCTCCTTTACCTTTTCGATTAGTTTCTTTTTTTATAACCTGTAAGGTATCTATAAATCCTACAATAATGTCAGCAAACTCTTCGCTTAAAGAATAAACTGTTATTAAATCAATCAATCTTGGTCCATCAAAACTCAAATTATGTGCCGCTATATAACATTTCTTTTTTAATAAAATTAACCATTGATACAAATTTGTTATTGCAAGCCTTGGTGGAACTGAAGGAACTGGTTTACCATACAGCATTAACTCTGCTTGACATTTTCGAAGACCATGTACCGCAGTGGCAGCTGCAGAAATCTCTTGACTAGGTTGAATATAAACGTCGAAAGAATTTTTACCACATTTGGCTGCAATTTGCAAAATATCGCAATTTCTTTGAAATCCTGAGGTTTCGAGGTCAAGATATACTATGGGAATATCTTCTTCCATAGTACCTTCATCATCACTTATACATTCTTTATTTATTTGTACGGCTGGCTCTTTCAATAAAGCAGAATTACTTTCGTAAGTAACACCTTCTGAAAGTTCTCTTTGGTATCGTAGAGAAGCTCTATATTTTTTTAATTGCATACGCCTTAATTTAAATGCACGACTTGCTGTTGTTATTTGTCGTCGTTTTTTAATTGAATCAATTTTTTTAACGTGCTTGGAATGATGTTTACCAGGCGACAATCAACATTTTTGCAGCTATTTGGGGGTAACTTTCTCTCATGTTCTTTTGCGCAACAACAGAAGCGTATCGATAATCGGCTGATGCTGTTAGGCTTAGACATTTAGATTTAGGCGCCTTACTAGCCATACTTGCATTAAGGCTTTCATTTACGTTACTGGAAGCGCCTACAGAAAATTTTTCTGCATTTGATGCCAGTTTATCAAAGACTTCCTTAAGTGCCTCAAATAATTTCAAGTCTGTAAAGCCACCTGGAATCATTTTGTGATTATAATTTTCCTTGTCTTTCACGTATCCACACCATTGGCCGCATTTTTCATGCTGATTGAACGCGTGATAAGGGATACTCCTTATCGCCTCGGCCATAGCTGCACTTTTACCCCTATTCTGGGTCATAGCGTATGTGAAACATCTGTGAAAGTAGGTTATTCCGTCTTTTGTCAACTCTTTGTGCTGTTTTTCTATATTATACAAGCATTTCTTTACTCCTTTGGATGTATGGTTGACATCTGATAATTTTGCAATTGAATGCGAAGCATCTGCTCGACAAGCAGCTATGGCGGAACTATCGTCGTCACCAACAAGAATGCCAATTTCGACATTTTTCGATTTTAAAATATCACTTTCATTGACTAGTTTGTTTGCTGCATGCGATTCCATGGCTTTGGCAGAGCCTCTAAAATTCAGTCTGCAATCATGATCGAAAGGAGTATGTCCCATGTCACATTTTTTGCACTTTCGATTACATGTTGAGTAATCTAAAATTTGCTGACTGAAGTGGCCTACTATAGATCCAAAACCATTAAGACTATCATAGTCGCGACCAGTTCCTCTTGTAGTCCACCCCATATCATAAGACGCCATCACACGAACTACTGTATCGAACGTTACAGGATGAGGATCTATTAAGGATTTTTGGGATGTATTCAAACAAGATCTCACACTGTCAGGCCTATTAAAAAGTAAATTAAAAATCATTTGTATTCGAATTCGACAGGATATTACATATAGCAAATTATTATATCGCATCAAAAAATTATTTCTTATTTTAATGATTATCTCATTTCAAAGTTAATTTTTAAATTGAATTTAAATATAACATTTTAAAATTCATGCAATCATAAAAATACAAAAATGTTAGAGTTACAATATACAATTATTATAGTTGAATATCTAAATAATAGAAACTCAAATCAATGTACAATTTAAAGCGAATTCAATTGTAAAATAAAATTCCAAATTACATGTTTTCTTCAATAGTCGCTTTATTTTCTAACGTTAGTTGTCGCTCTAATTCAACTGCACGCTGACAACTTTCTTTAGCTGCTATTTCCAGTGCTCTTCCTGCTTCTGCTTCGTATCTCTTATACGTCTTGAAATTTATTGTTGGAATATTTAAACAAACTAACAATTTGTTTAAATTTGTGAAACCTATTCCGCTGTGGATCAGTCCTAGAAAAAGATTTAACTTATGTATATGTGGCTGTTTATTTATTGTATATTAGGCTTGTTTTTGAAGTATTATAAATAATAGTTTGCTATATAAATAATACTAACCTATTGCTAATTTGGTATTAACATCAAATCGTGAGTTGCGTCTTGATTTTCCAGGTGGAGTGTGTTGCTTTCCCGTTACAACAGGATTAACCAATAAACATTTATGGCATCGTATGAGCAAAACAGATCCAAGACCTCGACGTTCTTCTTGTTCAATATTCTTTAATGATAAAGTTTCTTTGCAAGATGTGCACCATAACTGTTCACCGAGAAATTTTAAATCCACGATTCGGCGTCCTTCACCAGGCTCATTCGAAAGATCTTTGTTCTTCATCGATATCTGTTGATTCTTTCTCCGCAGTACTTGTATTTTCCATACAATCATCTGGTGTAGTTTCGACTCGTGTCTTCAAATTACGTTTCCCAGTATTTGTCTGTGCTAACCGTTGATTGTACACTTTTTCAGTGACAACTTTTCCTTTCCACATGTAACGTTTTACTTTTGGCATTTTCGTAGCGCAAGCGAAAACTAACCTCAAACGATGCGTCTGTATATTACACGTGCTCGGAGCACACTTCGCGTTCACGCAGCTGATGTCGAGTGAGATCAATGCTACCAACTTACAGAAAATGCGACGTTGCCGCGATCAAAATACTTTTTTATGAGAGCTATTGTATTTAATTTATTAATAAATGACGTAAATAAATAACGTAATATAATTTCATTAGTATTTTTAAACAGTAATTATTATGTTTTGTTACTTTTTAAAGATTTTCACACTTTCAGATTTTCGTTTGTGTCAGTTGCAAGTCAGGTACAGTCTTTCTAAAAACCATTAAAAGTGAAAGTTTACATACGAGAAAATATGCATAAAAATGTCTCTATAGCTCTTAAAAACACAGGCAACCGTTATTTTAATAAAATATTAATATAAATATTACTTTCCAGTAAAGAATATCTTCTTAAATATGTTAATTAGCTTTATGTTACGTTTCTTAAACTTTTGGCAGAGATCTTACGGGTCATACAACCTTAAATAAAACGCGCGCAATCATGAAAGCAGTCCCGGGCTGCTCGGGGGTCGGGGGGTCTCGATCACGTGACACTTTTTCTATCGCATGTTTGTTTGACTTCGCTGGATTCGGTCTATCCTTGCGACGGAAAACAAACGAATCGCGCTTAGAAAAGGACAGCCATATTCTGTCTCTCTCACGTTGCGTTTTTGCTGTTCGCCCAGCTCGCCGAGCTGCTAGCCGACTCGCTTAATGAGCGACGTGACAATTGTTTCTGTCTTCGATGATACCGTGCCGGAAAATAATTGTCACGCAGCGAACGGCAAGCATTGCGATGAATTCGCGATGAATTCGCTCGCTACTCGCTGCTCGGCGTGGTATCATCAAAGCCGGAAAATAATTTTTACTCAGCGAGCGACGAATTCATCGCGTAAAAATTTCTAAATCATTATTATATTTATTTTTTAAATGTTTTAAAATTATTTTTTATTTATTTTATATATTATGTTTAAAATGTTTCTTCGATAATTATCATCCAAATGTACACTTCTCGAGAAAGATTCCGAAGAGGATTTCTATATATATAAATGAGGCAGAATTTAAAAAGATTTTGGAATTATTGCGAACCGATATTATTCGTATTGTTGCAAACGTTAAAATATGTATAAAATATTAAATTTAATAATAATAAAATAATAATTTTTTTATTATACATTCTTGCCTAATCATTTATTTTAATGTACATATAAAAAATAAAAAAAAAAATTGGGAAAAGCAGGGTTTAAACGCGCGACCTGCAACGTTTCAGTCCGGCACCTTAGTCGCTGCGCCACGCTTGCTACATGGCTATCTCGGTTGCGTACTCGGTACATCAGTCGCACGAGAAGTTTCAATACTTTCTCGCAAATACTTGAAAAATACATCGCGTTACTTGCTCCGTTTCAAGTAAAACTTACTCTGTTTCGAGGGGCATATCTTATAATGGACACACGTTTTTCTTGAGATCTTAAAGTAGCCTTTGTTTTTTTCAATGGAATCATACGATCTTTTTTATATAACATAATTCCTGTAGTTATTTGGCACATAAAAGTATTGAGGTAAGCTAGCAGTTATCAAAAAATCAATAGTTTGCAAGATGTTATATTTTATTCTAACATATATTTTGACATGAAATATAAAATATCTTATAAACTATTCATTTTTTGATAACTGTACCTTCTTTTATGCGTAAAATAGTGGAACGAGTAAGTTGATTTAAAGACAACGCATAGTCGCTTTTCAAAAAAAAATAATGCAATTTGTAATGTGCAATTACATACTTTTTTGGAAAGTAACTATGTTTTTCTCACATGAATTGATTCGTCCCACTATGCTACATATAAAAGTATCATAATATAATATAAAATATCCCGTAAACTATAGATTTTTTGATAACTTTACTTTTATACTTTTATATGCCAAATAAGTAGAGGAATTATATTATATAAAGAAAGTTGTATGATTCCATTAAAATAAACAAAGGTCACCTTAAAATATCAGGAACACCTTCACCTAGGAAAAACGTGTGTCCATCATAAGATGTTCCCCTCGAAACAGATTAAATTTTACTTGAAACGTTTTTCAATTAAATCATCCGTTCGCAAAATATAGCGCTGTCAAATTTATAATAGGACACCCTGTATATAAAATATTTTTAATATTTCATTGGTAAAGTTGTTATCTATTTCTAAATCATGGTCTTTACTCTATATCGAATTGACGCAAAGTCAATGTATATACTGTGTATTGATGTAGAATAAACCGAAAAACGAATAGAAATGTTATAGAACAATTTGCAGTTGTTCAATGAACATAACTATGATAAAGACTATGAACATAACATAATTATGATAAAAACGAAAAGATAAAAATATCAACCAGTATTTGAAAGCGACCATTCATCGACGTATCGACGTCGATTCCACTAATTATTCCTGACAGAGTACGTAATGTGAATCTTTTTACTTTTAGATTTCGAATAGATTTTTAGTACGGGCAGTATATATCGGAACACGGCCGTAGTATGTGTCGTATATAAATAATATCATGGTGTTTCCGCGGTATTATAATATTATGATATTCGCTCGAGCTGATACGTATTTTTACAAATTCATATCTATGCATTTGTAGTAAATATTAGGAATTTTTTTTGAACGATATTCTTTACTAATTCATTGATATGAATTCGTAAGAATACGTACCGGCTCCAGTGAATGACATAGTATTACTAATACCGCGGATAAAATGCCGTGATATCATTTATCGCATTTACATGACACATACTACGGCCTTGTTCTTACGTGTACTGCCACTACACAAATCTATTCCAAATGTAAACATGTAAAAATTCACGTTACGTATGGTACATATTTTCAGTATTAGTAATGTAAATTGTGAACACGATCTACGTGTCTATATGTTTATGACAAATCAACGACGATCGCGGAGTGAGATAGATAAATAGATACTGTCGCGACGATAGTGTAGTGACGCGAGTGTAATAACGTGCTACAGTGAAGCAAACAGTGAAGTGAACAGTAAAGTGACTATTAAAGACTAATAAAGCCGGAATTACGATAACTTAACGTAACGGGACGCGACGGGGCGCGAAGTAACGTGACGTGAACTTAACGGCAAAAGTACATCTGTGAAATTACGATCGCCGTAACGTGAAGCAGCGTGCATTGAAAAATGATTTGACAGCGTGGTGTGAATAGAAGGTTTGTTGTCATTCTCGTTGGTAGTTCCTGCTTGGTAATTCCAAATAAATTCTACTCTATGAGGCATTATCAGTTTTTTAACTTAATTTTAGCCGGATATTTGTATCTTCAGAGAGGATGTAGAGGACGAGCGTGGCCTAGTAGACAGCGCACTGGTCTATTGAGCCAAAGGTCCCGGGTTCGATTCCCGGTAGAGCTAGAAAATTTTATTCGCTCGTTCTACTCTCGGAAGGCAATGGCAAACCACCGAGAGTATGTCTTGCCACGAAAACTTCTCTAAAAATTGCCGTTTAAAATCAGTGTTAAACTGTAGGTTCCATATACAATGTGTATAATCCACGTGCGCAACACATGTATATAAAGAGAAGTCACCACGCTCGGGCACGAGTAATAGGACTGAGTATATTTGTATCTTCAACTGCGGAAGAAGAAACGAGTACGAACCGTTGGTGTGAAAGATTTTTCGGAGAAGAATCCAGTTTGGTGATGGACATAATTTACTTGAAGAACTCCGTTTCCGTGATCCACTCTTTTTTTATTTACACAGGGATGAATGTCAAAAAGTAAGATTTAATGATTGTCTAGTACAAAATATAATCATTTTTACAAATTAATGTCTGCTTTCTTACATTCTGGTACCTCTTAATCTTGCTTGGTCTACTGATAAAGAAGCGCGAAAGATAAATATTTTTCTTGCACAGAGTTTATTTTTACAAATTATATGTTCGCTTTCTTAGATTCGAGCATCTCCTGAGCTTGGTTGGTCCACTGATAAAGAAGCGAGAAACGTACACTGCTCTTTCACCCACTCAGAGGCTTGCTATGACATTGAGGTAAGATCATCAATGTTCGCTTATCTTATCAATTTCTCAAGAGTCGATTCAATTTGTAAATTTGCTTTGCAGATTCTTGGCAGCAGGAGACAGTCAGTATACTCTGAGCTTTTCCTATCGATGTGGCCAGAGCACTGTCTCTCAGATTCTGGGCCGAAACCATTCGAGCACTTGTATTAAAGAGTGTATTTGTGTAAAACCTCCAGCAAATGAAGCGGAGTGGCGTGAGGTGAGTGCTGGATTTTGGGAAGAATGGCAGTTTCCTCATTGTGTGGGGGCCATCGATGGAAAGCACGTTCAAGTACAGGCCCCACAAGCTTCTCAAAGTGTTTATTTTAATTACAAGAAGACATTTAGCATGGTTCTATTGGCAGTTTGTGATGCACACTACAATTTCATCATGCTGGACGTAGGAGCAGAAGGCTCACAAAGTGATGGCGGAGTTTTTCAATCGTCTGAAATGGGTCGGCGATTGAATGATGGATCCCTTGACTTGCCGAATTCAAGTCATCTACCAGGAACTGATGTTGACATGCCCTACGTCCTTGTAGGAGATGCAGCTTTCCCTTTGAAACCTTTCCTGATGAAACCCTATGGCGAGCGCAACATACCCCATGACAAGTCTGTGTATAACTTCAGGTTGAGCAGAGCAAGGAGAGTAATTGAAAATGCTTTTGGCATTTTAGCGGCTCGTTGGGGGATTTTCCGTCACTCCATTATTGCTACAGAAGAGAATGTGGAAAGCATCATTGAATGTGCTGTTTGCCTCCACAATTTCATCCGCAAGACAGGCGACAGGAAACTCAACCTAGAATATTGCTTCCCTTCTTTTGTAGACCAGGAATTGCCAACTGGCGAACTGGTAGAGGGAGAATGGCATGACATTGTTGCTGGGGAGAATGGAGCCATCATTGATGGTCCACGGATGGGAGCAAGAAATGCTGCTCTTGGAGTTTTACAACAGAAAGATACACTAAAAAAGTTTGTAAATGGGCCTGGGGCTATGCGCCATCAAGACAATATTGTGAGGATCCGGCAAGGAATTATCCCCCTTCAGTAGCTGTAGATTCCGATAATTTGTCTAGTGTAATTTATTATTATTTTGCGTCATGTTGTATCTCGTTTTTATTGGTCAAGAGTTGTTCAGTTGCGTTCGCCGCAAGTGTATATTACTGTACTTGGAACGATGCAACTGTATCATTATACATTCAATTATACGAAAACAACTCGATGTAGAGATGACATAAAAATTTAATTAAACCTAGCAGGACAGATTTAAAAATAAAGTACTTCTTTGAAGGTTCGGGTTTTACAAATTTGGCTATATATTTTATAACTTCTATCAAAATATTTTTGAATGTTTTCTTTTTCTCAGAAAGTTCCGAATAAAACGATGATATCATTAAATAATGAAAAAATTAACATGGCTAAACTTATCAAAAGGAGATCGGGTCTTTTTTTAATCAACCGTTTGAAGTTTTATTTGCATTTCTTAGATTCAAGTCTGTGTTACTAGAATTAAGAGACGCAAGGGACGCAATTTTGCAGGGATGATTGCAGTAATCGATGATAACGAGGTAATCACTGCGCAATTTTTTCGATGATAAAATTGACAATTATTATATAACGTACAAGATTCGGATCTACATCGGATATCTCAAATTGGAGAAAAATTCGAAAAGATTCCGAAGAAAGGTACGAGGGAACAAAAAATTCTCCATTCCATTTTCCAATTCTCCTTTTAGTTTTGTTGGTATTGGGTTCGCTATTATGATTACTGAATGGACTCACAATTATTCGCTTTCAATACCACGGATACCTTAATTAATTCGACATACATAGAACGATAATGTCATGCAATCTACGCTTACTACCATAAATTTTGAAATAAAATAAATAGAAATACGAAACATAATAAAATGTTTTTATTGAAACACGAAGGAAACGTTTTTATTTTCAAATAAAATTTATTTTGTAAAATCTCTAACAATACACAATATTTAAATAGAACAAGTAATATGTTAACACATAATTAATCCGGTACTTTCAAATCTTCAGCCTCCTCTTCATAATCTTAAATGATCGACCTAAATTTCCTCCTGTACTTCAGTTTCAAACCCATATTCGTTAGACTTTTGAGGCAAGATTCAACACTTTTGCCGATCAAGATGTCTGGATCATTAATATCAATTAAAGGTCGTAGTGATGGAGCAGCAGTACTAGGTGTAGCCATAGATTTGTTCAGATTGACGAGAGTCTCTTTGAACATTTCAGCCGTTTCGTCCACCTTTGACTTCTTGCACCGACCTGTAGGTCCTAAATAGGGCAAACTTGCAGCAGCTGATGATGAGCTACATCCAGGTGAAGGTGACGAGAGAGGAGAGCAGGTAGCATCACTCTAAATGGAGCACTAACATCATCCACAGCCTGCTCGCTCAATATTGTTTCTATGCTGCCTGAAGATGCCAATGACGGCGGAAGCGACAGCTCTTCATCTGTTGGCGACAAAGTTGGTGAAGATGTGGCTGCGGACACCGACGCCTTTGGTAGAAAATTATTCACAGATCTGCACCGGAAATAAAAAAATTACTGTTTACGAAATCGCTGACTAATCCCGGCGATGGAAGCGGGATGAGAAAGACGCGCGTGGAAGGTGTTAATTGATTATCCTTTGATTAAAAAATGTAACTCAGAGCACAGTCTGAGTCGTCTTCAATGAGAATATAAATATGTACAGTCTGACCTGAGAATGATGAGCAGTCTTTCGCGGTTCACTTAAAATGAGAAGTCTTTGTATAATCGTCCGTGCACTTGAGAGGCAATTATATTAATCACCCTCCTCGGTGAGTGAGCAGCCCTTGAGCCGTTGAAACACGCGGCGGTCGGCACTCGCGCACGTGAGATCTTGATCCGTCGTGTTGATGCACCTGAGATTACTAAGCAGTCCGTTTCACACTTTAAAAGTGTCTCTCAGCAAGTTATTTCACTTCAATAAGCACTTGAAGCGTATGCACAAAACGCTGAAATGCATCGAGCACGCACGTACGTCCGGTCACACAGCGGCCATATCAACGAACGAGATACGCGGAAAAAAGCTGGCGATGAGCTTGCGCTATTTGCCGCATGGATCCACGATGCCGGTACCCGATCGATGCTGCCATCTGAAGGGAGGGCGCATCGTAATAACGGAATCTCGAACATTCCGCCAGCCATCAGCAACTTTGTTGATGATCCCTTACTCATTGATCCTTATTCCGATGAGACGGGTAGCACGGCAAACTTGGCAATTGGCCGAATGAGTGTCGTGGTGGCCGTCTTAAGGGTGACCACTCTAGTGAGTCCATCCTTGCCGGGATGCAATGCCGTTACTCTGGCGAGTGGTTACTTGCACGATGAAGAGCGTTCGTCAGTGAGCGTGTTGAACACGCTACTGGATGAACTGCCACCGAGATAATCGTGAGGTTGCCAGGTCAATCAGAGATGGCTCGAGTATGGTAGTTATTGGACCTCCAATGAGAAAATGACCTGGTGTGAGCGCTGAGACGTCTTCAGGGTCGTCGCTCAACGGTTCCAAAGGCCGTGAGTTGAGAATGGCTTCGATTTGCGTGAGCAACGTTGTGAGTTTTTCCATCGTGAGTAGAGTCTCCCCGACAGTCCGTCTCAAACGAAACTTTACGGATTTTACCACCGCTTCCCACTTGCCCTTCATGTGTGGAGCGCCTGGTGGGTGAACTCCCATCTGGTGCGATCAAGTTGCAAAACTTGAGCAATCCGTTGATGTTCTTGAGAGCCTTGGATGAACATTTTCTTGAGCGCTGCGTCTGCTCCAATGAAAGTTGTCCCGCAATCCGAGTACAAGGTTTGAGCAATTCCCCTTCTCGATGAGAATCTTCGGAAGGCTGCTATAAATCCTTCCGATGAGTAATCACTCACCACTTCGAGGTAAATTGCGGAGGTGGCGAAGCAGGTGAACACACAGATCCATCCCTTGTACGTTTTCGCACTTCGTCCCTTCCATGTCTTGATGGTGAGCGGTCCGGCATAGTCGACTCCGGTATGAGCAAACGGACGTGACGGCGTAACCCGAGAGAGAGGTAGTTGGCCCATCAGTTAATGAGCACGGATCCCCCTCTGCCGAGCACACATGACACACCGTAAGATGTGGACTTCACTGGAGCCCGTCCGCCAATGATCCAGTATCGTTGCCTGACATGAGCCAACGTCAGCTGAGTTCCTCCATGCAGGGTGCGCAGATGGGCGTGAGCGATGATTAAGGTTGAGAACCGTGAGTGGCGAGGTAAAATTACTTGATGTTTGTTGTCTTGATCTAATGATGATAGATTGAGGCGGCCGCCAACTCGGATGATTCCGTGAGCGTCTATGTACGCAGTCAATCGACTGAATGCGTGAGCAGTTGGCAATCTCGAATTGGTCGTGAGCATCTTGACCTCGTGCGTGAAGTATGCCGCTTGAGTAGCCTTGATCCAGAAAAGTCTGGCCTTCTCCAAAACTGAGTGCAAGTCCAGCGACTTGTCTCGGTACTTTCTCAAGAGAGAGATAAAACAGAGAGCTGTTATTCTCAATAATTTATTGAGGGTTGAGTACCTGTATATGAGGTCCCAATGATAGTCTGACTGAGTTGCATATAGAGCAATGCCAGGACGAGCTTCATGAGCGCTCAACTCGTCCGAAAGCGCGGGTTGTGACGGCCATGCTTCAGGTGTGAGTATCCACGGTGGTCCCATCCAACATAATGAGTGGCTTTGGAGTTGAGCAGTAGTTAAACCTCGTGATGCGCAGTCGGCTGGGTTGGAAGTGCCAGGTACGTATCTCCAGTGTGCGTCTGCAATGAGATCCTGGATCTGAGCAACTCGGTTTCTCACAAAATCCTTCCAGCGCGATGATGAGTATGGGCGCTGCTACTTTCCTTCAGAGCGGTGATCTATCTTAGTCAGCTATGCTTATTCTAACTTAGTCAGCTACTGGGTGCGTGTGTAGGAATCGCCCAGGTTAGGTGAATCGCAAAGGAGGGAAGAGATATGTGTAGGCGACACAAAATATATGTTTACATACTATATTTACACGTTATTTACATTTTCGGTTATCGGAATATCTCGCCCTGACCTGTTGGCCCCCCCGTTGCTTCGTTTGTGTGGAGGCGTCGGCCTTCGTGGCCTCTGGGTCCGTCTGCGTACCGACCGTGACCGAAGCTGGGGCGTCCCTCATTGCCGGCTCTGCATCTGTGGTCGTAGAGGCGTCGCGCGTCTGTCTCTTTTTGCCGGAGCTCAGGCCCTTGTCCGGGTTGACCTTCACGCGTTTCGGGGGTTCGACGAGCTTGGCGGCGTCTGCGGCCGCGGTCGTGCTAGGCACACTTGTCACTCCGGACGAGTATGAAGAGAGCTGCACGTTTCGTTTTCTGTATGTAATAGCCCGTAAAGGCATCGGCAGGGTCCGGCGTCGCCGAGTAGGATCATCGTCCTTCTGTTTGAATCGTTCCTCGAACAGCCGCGGCGTCTTGCCTTCCGACGGTTTCCTGTCGGGCGTACGAGATTCCAAAATGCGAGCGTCTGTATCGCGTGACGATCCGGGTCGTTGTGTCGCGGTCGCGGTATCGCGGAGTGGTATGCGCGAGATGTAGGGGCTACGCGCAGTTATTGGCTGGCGTCTCGCGCCTCGTGTCAGACGGCCGCGCGCCGTGTTTGGCCGGGCGACTCGCGCCTTGTAGGCGACTCGCGCCTCGTAGGCGACTCGCGCCGAGTAAGCGGCTCGCGCTGTAGGCGACCGGCGCCGAGGGAGCGACTAGCGCTGGGTAAACGACCAGC
The DNA here is from genome assembly GCF_030848805.1 of Temnothorax longispinosus. Lineage (NCBI taxonomy): Eukaryota > Metazoa > Arthropoda > Insecta > Hymenoptera > Formicidae > Temnothorax > Temnothorax longispinosus. The sequence goes on along the minus strand of NC_092365.1, from coordinate 9,082,017 downwards.
GCCGAGGAAGCGACTAGCGCTGGGTAGGCGACCAGCGCCGAGGAAGCGACTCGCGCTTGTGAAAGCGGCTGGTGCCGTGAGCGGGCGTCTTGCGCCGTGAGAGCGTCTAGCGCTTAGGTAGGCTTCAGCGTTCTGGCGCTTCTATGCCGTAGGCGACTTGCGCCGAGAAGAATTGCTCGAGCCCGTAGGGGGTCTCCCTTTATATTCGTTGATGCAAAACTTTGAACTCGCGAAGCTGCCCCGGCAATGCGACGCCTGGCGGCGTCGCTGCGAACTGCCGGTATTGCAGGCATCGCGCAGGGATGTATCGTTGGTGGCGTAGACTGCCACATCACCCCCTTCGTTGTTTTGAAGTCGGGATTTGAAAACGTACTGTTTTCCGTGACACTCTGCCACTCTGCGTTGTAGTTTCCTTAGGTGGAATGTCTGTTGGAGTATCCTGTGCTGGCTGATGTGTCTCCCGAGGTTTGTTGTTTGATTCTTGATCTGTCAATATGTAGGCAGGCTTAAGGCGGTCGATAGTTACGTGGACGGTTTTGCCGTTAATCCGTAACTTGTAAACCTTTTCGCCTTTGCTGAGGACTTCGTAAGGGCCGTCAAAAGTGGGTTGTAGCGCCCGCGTTGGTGCGTCGTGCCTGAGGAACACGTGTGTTGCGTCTGTCAGGTCTTTGTGCTGGAAGATAGCAGGCGAACCGTGCCTTTTGATTGGCTGTGGCCGTAGACTTTCCATCGTCTTTCTGAGCCTTAGTAAGAAGTCGCTCGTTTCGTTCGGTTGGGTAGTTTCTTGTAGAAACTCTCCCGGAAGTCTCATAGTTTCTCCGTATACAAGTTCTGCCGGAGTTGCGTGGAGATCTTCCTTAACTGCTGCTCGGATGCCCATCATGACGACGGGTAATACTTCCGTCCAAGCTTCGGTTTCGTGGCATTTGATGGCCGTTTTAATTTGACGGTGCAAACGTTCGACCATGCCGTTAGCTGCGGGGTGATAGGCTGTTGTATGTATGTGCGTGGTGCCTGTTAGCCTAGTAAGCTGACGAAACAGGTCGGCCTCAAATTGCCTTCCCTGATCCGTAGTGACCCGCGTAGGTGTACCAAATCTTGCGATCCAGTGATTGAAGAGATTCTGGGCTACTGTCTCTGCGGATATATCTGCCACCGGTATAGCTTCAGGCCATTTGGTAAACCGGTCAATGATTGTGAGGCAGTATCTGAAGCCTTTCGAGATAGGTAGAGGCCCAACGAGGTCCATGTGTATATGTTCGAACCGTTTGGTAGGGCCAATGAATTGTCCTAAAGGCGATTTGTTGTGCCTGTGGACTTTTGCTTTTTGGCACGCGAGACATGCTCTAGCCCACTCTTGGCAATCGGCCTTAATGCGTGGCCAGACATACCTCTGTGCGACTATCTTTGCCGTCGCTCTGGTTCCTGGGTGCGATAGACTGTGCAGTGATTGAAACACTTGTCTCCTGTACTCTTTTGTAACGAAGGGACGTGCTATTGCGGTTGATGTGTCACAATACAATGCTGCACTCATTCCAGGGATTGATACCTTTGTCAATCTCAGTGAAGAGTTCCCTTTTAAGATGTCTTCCACCTCGGTATCCTCCTCTTGAGCTTGTGATAGTTTCTCTAGGTTGATTGCGGACTGAATCTCCTCTACTCGTGAGAGGGTATCAGCGACTATGTTGTCTTTACCCGCGATATGACGTATATCGGTAGTAAACTGCCCGATGTATTGTAAATGTCGTGCCTGCCTAGGAGAGCTGTGGAGTGGATCTTGTCGAAAGGCGTATGTGATCGGCTTATGATCGGTGAACACCGTAAAGATCCTTCCTTCTAACATGTGCCGGTAGTGCTTAATAGCGGCGTAGATCGCTAGAAGCTCTCTATCGTAGGGGCTATACTTTTGCTGGGCCGGATTCAGCTTTTTACTGAAGAAGGCTAATGGTTGCCACTCCGTTCCGTCCCGTTGTTGGATGACTGCTCCGATAGCTGTATCAGAAGCGTCGGTTGTAAGAGTGATGTCTGCCTCTAGCTTTGGGTGTGCCAGCTGAGTTGCGCGAGACAGACTGTTCTTACAGTTTGCGAAGGCTGCTTCCAGTTCTGTGTTCCATGTTATGGGAGCCTTCTTTTTGGTTTTGGTACCGCTGAGTAAGCCGTTTAAAATTGACTGGTCCTTAGCGGCTTTTGGAATAAATCTGCGATAAAAATTGAGAGTCCCCAGGAACCGTCGAAGCTGTTGAATGTTCTCCGGTTTGGGAAACTCCTTGATCGCTGCGATTCTTTCTGGCGGAGGTTGAGTTCCGTTCTCTGAAACCTCGTAACCAAGGAAAAGAACCTTTGACCTTCCGAAAACGCATTTGGAAGGGTTGAGTAGAATGCCGTATTTCTGGAGTCGTTCGAAGAGTATGCGTAAATGCTTCTTGTGTTGTTCCTCGTCTTCTGATGCGATGAGGATGTCGTCAATATACGCATAGGCAAAATCCAAGTCGCTTGTAATTTCGTGAATGAAGCGTTGGAAGGTTTGTGCGGCATTGCGTAACCCGAACGGCATATAAAGGTATTCGAAGAGTCCGAAAGGAGTTGTTATAGCCGTTTTTGGAATATCCTCCGGGTTGACAGGTATTTGATTGTATGCTTGCACTAAATCAATTGTCGAGAAGATCTTCTTTCCGTGCAAGTTCTGCGAGAAGTCTTCGATATGCGGGATCGGGTACTGATCCGGCTCTGTTCTAGCGTTAACTCCCCTGTAATCTCCGCAAGATCTCCAGGAGTCGCCTTTCTTCGGTACCATATGTAATGGTGATGACCATGGGCTTTTCGATACTCGAATGATCCCTTCTTGGAGTAAGAGATCGAATTCAGCCTTGGCCGCCTTGAGTTTGTCGGGGGCTAACCGGCGAGGACGGCTTGCAACTGGTGGGCCATCCGTGGTTTTGATGTGGTGGAGCGTGCTATGTTTTACCGTATGCCTCTTAGCAGTAGCCTTTAAGATATCAGGAAATTCTGCCAAGATTCTGTGGTATTCGTCTTCAATAGCCAACACTCTGATAGACTCCACTGCCCCTTTTTCTGATGTGCCGCGTTTGCGCAAGTATGTTTTACCATCGAGCAGAGTGCCTTTCTGTAGGTCTGGCAGGATATGGTAATAAGCAAGGAAGTCGGCTCCGATGATGGGCTGCGTGACGTTGGCGATAATGAAGCGCCATGGGAATGCGCGTCGTAACCCAATTTCCGGCTGCAGTGTAATTGTGCCGTACGTAGTGATTGTTGAGCCGTTTGCTGCATAGAGTTCATAAGATGTTGGCGTGGTGTGTCCTGCTACCATGGAGCGAGGGTATACACTCACATCCAATCCTGTATCTATCAGGAACCGTCTCTTAGTGTCTTGGCACGTAACGATTAGGCGGCGAGGGCGGGTCTACTGGCCGCCATCAGTGACTGCCCTGGTCTTTTTCCGATTTATATGTACATGGTTGTGTGCACTTTCTTGCTTTCTCACCAAATCGATTGTGGTAATAGCAGTGCTTATCATTCTTATCGTCCTTATCCTCTGTGTTTTTACCGCGGTTGCGGCTCTGACTACGGCTTCGACTTCGATTACGGCCTTTCCAATTGTTACGTTGCCTCGAGTTGTCTCTCGAAAGGCGTGTAGTAAGTGTGGCCACTTGCTTGGTCAGAGTCTGGATTCTTGCTTCCAATGACTCTTTATTCGCTGGCGTAGCTGTTGCAGCTACCACAGCCTTGCTCGTCATCTCGTGGATGCGATCGGCCTGTTCGGCTACGCTGTTGAGCGGATCTTCCGTCTGGGTAGCGAGAACCATCTGCATTTGCGTAGGAAGTCGTCCTAGCCATAGTGTCCGTAGAAGGGAGTCGGGTACATTCTCACCCGCTAAAGTTCGGAGATGTCGTAAGAATTGAGATGGCTTGCGATCTCCTAATTCCTCGAGCTCCAAGAGTTGTCGTGTCCGCTGCTGCTGCGAGACGGACATGCGCTGTATGAGCGCTCTTTTTACTGTCTCGTATTTGTTAACCTCTGGGGGCTGTGTGACCACGTCTTTAATCTCCTTGATTTGACGGGAGTCTAATTGAGACAGAGCGTAGGAGTATTTCGTCGAGTCTTGGGTGATGCCACTGATGGTGAACTGCGTTTCCAGCTGTGCGAACCATAGCTCAGGTTCATCTCCCCAAAACGGAGGTATGCGTATAGCGAGTCTGCTGACGCTTTCCTCGACGATCTGTATTGATGCGTTGGGATCGTTCATGTTGCTACCTCTCTTTGCGATCACGTCGGGGTCACCAATTTTATGGGCGCTGCTACTTTCCTTCAGAGCGGTGATCTATCTTAGTCAGCTATGCTTATTCTAACTTAGTCAGCTACTGGGTGCGTGTGTAGGAATCGCCCAGGTTAGGTGAATCGCAAAGGAGGGAAGAGATATGTGTAGGCGACACAAAATATATGTTTACATACTATATTTACACGTTATTTACATTTTCGGTTATCGGAATATCTCGCCTTGACCTGTTGGCCCCCCCGTTGCTTCGTTTGTGTGGAGGCGTCGGCCTTCGTGGCCTCTGGGTCCGTCTGCGTACCGACCGTGACCGAAGCTGGGGCGTCCCTCATTGCCGGCTCTGCATCTGTGGTCGTAGAGGCGTCGCGCGTCTGTCTCTTTTTGCCGGAGCTCAGGCCCTTGTCCGGGTTGACCTTCACGCGTTTCGGGGGTTCGACGAGCTTGGCGGCGTCTGCGGCTGCGGTCGTGCTAGGCACACTTGTCACTCCGGACGAGTATGAAGAGAGCTGCACGTTTCGTTTTCTGTATGTAATAGCCCGTAAAGGCATCGGCAGGGTCCGGCGTCGCCGAGTAGGATCATCGTCCTTCTGTTTGAATCGTTCCTCAAACAGCCGCGGCGTCTTGCCTTCCGACGGTTTCCTGTCGGGCGTACGAGATTCCAAAATGCGAGCGTCTGTATCGCGTGACGATCCGGGTCGTTGTGTCGCGGTCGCGGTATCGCGGAGTGGTATGCGCGAGATGTAGGGGCTACGCGCAGTTATTGGCTGGCGTCTCGCGCCTCGTGTCAGACGGCCGCGCGCCGCGATTGGCCGGGCGACTTGCGCCTGGTAGGCGACTAGCGCCGTTGAAGTTGGCCGCGCACCGAGGAGACAACTGCTGCTGTTGGCGACTTGCGCCGTGGTAAGCGACCGAGCGCCGTGTTTGGCCGGGCGACTCGCGCCTTGTAGGCGACTCGCGCCTCGTAGGCGACTCGCGCCGAGTAAGCGGCTCGCGCTGTAGGCGACCGGCGCCGAGGGAGCGACCAGCGCCGAGGAAGCGACTAGCGCTGGGTAGGCGACCAGCGCCGAGGAAGCGACTCGCGCTTGTGAAAGCGGCTGGTGCCGTGAGCGGGCGTCTTGCGCCGTGAGAGCGTCTAGCGCTTAGGTAGGCTTCAGCGTTCTGGCGCTTCTATGCCGTAGGCGACTTGCGCCGAGAAGAATTGCTCGAGCCCGTAGGGGGTCTCCCTTTATATTCGTTGATGCAAAACTTTGAACTCGCGAAGCTGCCCCGGCAATGCGACGCCTGGCGGCGTCGCTGCGAACTGCCGGTATTGCAGGCATCGCGCAGGAATGTATCGTTGGTGGCGTAGACTGCCACAATGAGATTTGATCCACGTGAGTGTCACAACAGAGTCCGTCCACAGATGAGTTGCTGTAACGTTCAACTTCAAGGTGGCTTGAACGTATTGCATGAGTCTTGAGAGCAGCAGTGCTGCGGTGAGTTCAAGTCTCGGGATGTTGAGCCGTTTGAGGGGTGCGACCTTAGTTTTGGAGTACACCAATGAAATCGTGGCGCCATTAGAGCCGTGAACGGTGATAAATACGACTGCAGCCATTGCCAGTTGAGAAGCATCAGAAAAGCCGTGAAATTCTACTGACGAGGTACTCCATGTGTTGTACCACCGAAGTATTGAGAGCTTGATCAAGCTTGTGAGTTCTTTTCTGATGATGAGCCACCGTGATGAGAGCTGGGATGGCAGTGGTTCATCCCATTGGAGCTTATGAAGCCAAAGCTCCTGCAAGAGCATCTTCGCCTTGATCACTACTGATGATGCAAAGCCTAGTGGATCGAATATCTGAGCCACTTCAGACAAAACAAGGCGTTTGGTGAGATGATTGGTGTGCGACGAAATCTTTGTTGAGAATGTGAATGAATCTTCTTGAGGAATCCATCTTAATCCGAGTATTTTGGTTACGCAATTATGGTTCGTCAAATGCAATTTGTGAGCCCTGATCTTTTTCTGCTTGAACCACAGTGAGCACATCTTGATGAGTCACGTGCCACTTTGCTAAAGGAAAACCGCCCGCCATGCACAAGTTCTTTAGCTGCAAGGAAATTTCTATTATCTGCTGAACGGTGTCGGCGCCTCCAAATGTGTCATCGACATATTGACTTTTAATAATTAACGGCACTGCAAGGGGAAAATTGTGGCCTTCATCCTTCACCAATTGCAGCAGTGTTCGTACTGCTAAGAACGGGGCAGACTTGGTACCATAGGTGACCGTTGTTAGAAATATGGCACTTCATTGAGCTGTTCCTCTATCCAGAGAACCCGTTGTAAATTCCAGTCATCTTTATGTACGTTGATTTGCCTATACATTTTGGTGATGTCAGTGGCAACTAAATGCCGAAATTGTCGAATCTAGAGCAAAACATTTGTGATGTCTAAATGCAAATTGTCTCCCGTGTGCATGAGATCATTAAGTGAGCGGCCGGATGTAGATGCACTCGAGCCATTAAATACCACACGTAATTTTGTGGTTGCACTGTCTGGTTTGAGCACTCCGTGATGTGGCAAGTAATATTGCGTGTGCTGACTGGAAACCGGTGAAGCCTTCGTCATGTGATTGAGTTCTCGATATTCTGTCATAAACTGATGATATAGACGTCGATAGTTGTGATCTCGTGAGAATCTTCTTACTAATCCCTGCAGACATCGATGAGCAGTGTGATACGAATCGCCAAGAGTATCAGGTGATGATTTTAACGGAAGTTGAACCGTGTATCGCCCTGTTGAGTCCCGTGAAAAAGTGGTTTTGAAATATTCTTCACATTTTTGCTCGTCAGGAGTAAGATCATGATTGTTACTCGCAGGCACTTTTTCTTGTGTCCAGAATTTCGACAGCAACTCGTCGAGAGCATCTTCTCTCTCCTGAATCGAGGCATGATACACTGCAGCAGATGCCGATAATGATGTGTCGACAGGTCCGAGAACGAGCCATCCGAAAATTGAGAGCTGCGCAATTGGGATCAATGGATCTTGTTTGATGATGTTGGGCTTGATGATCTGCCCATATGAGTCAGCTCCAATGAGGATATCCACTGGCCGTGGTGTGAGAAAGTCTGGATCAGCCAAGGTTAACTTGGTGAGATGCGGCTATTCCTGTGGTGCAGCGTTGAATGGCAGCAGAATGTTAGTTAACGTCTACAGAATGTGAGCTTGAATGATGACGTCTGATCTTAAGTGAAGTGGAGCTTGAGTAATGCAACTCCTCGAGTTTGAGTTGACTTTCCGCCACCAATTCCAGTAATGAAGATGACAGAATGATGACGAGGAATGTTGAGCTGACGAACGAGTGATTCAGAAACGAAAGTGAGTTCTGAACCTGAATCGATCAGAAGCCGTACGCGCTGAGTAGTAACAAATGAACTGATCTGAGTCAGGGCCGTAGCTAATAATGTTGAGTATGATGAGCGAGCCAAAAGTGAGTGATTGACGATTGCACCGTTTTCCTATTAAGCTGATGAGGCTGGGCTGGTGATTGGCTTCGCTAATGAGTCCGACTGATGAGCCTCATGCAGCATTGTGTGATGTCGGTTGGTGCACTTCTTGCACCCCCTTGAGCTCTTGCATGAGCAGACATTGTGGCGACCGAGGCAATTAAAGCAGAGCTTCCGTGAGATTACTAACTTTTGTCGATCGCCCGGTGAGAGATCCCTAAATTTTGTGCACATCACAATAAAGTGAGTGCCATTGCAACAATCGCACGGGTAAACCGTGGAGCTGTCAGATGCTGCCGTGCGGGCCGGTTGAACTGCCGCATGATGAGCTGTCGAGATGCGCTTTGCTGTTGATGCGACTGTTGCCGAGCTTCCAGAGCTGGCCGTTGATTCAATTCTCTCGAGTGCTCGTGCTCGAGATGTCAGAAACTGTTCAAGTTGTTCGAACCGCGGGTATTCGTGCGTGGCTCCCAGCGACGTCTTCCATTGCTCCTTTGTTTGGCGATCCAGCTGTCTGGACAACTGGTACACAAGAACGCAGTCGCCCAGATCCTGCGAGACGCCGAATGATTGGATTCCCTCCTTAAAGGTGTTGAGCAGCTTGTCCTGTGATGCGGCGTTTTTCTGCACTGGCGTTGAGCTGGCAAAGAGTTGGTCCAGATACGACTGAATGAGCAGGTGTTTGTTTTCGTAGCGATCGATGAGCATTTCCCATGACGGCTTGAGAGAATCTCCGGTGAGAGGCAATCCGGAGATGAGCTGAGCAGGCGTACCTTCAAGTGAGAGTCGCAGATAGTGAAGTTTTTCCACTTCGGTGAGTCGTCGGTTGTCGTAGATAACGGCCTTGAATAAGTCGCGATACGTGGGCCATGCAGCGTAATCGCCCTTAAATGACGGGATGTTTATGTCCGGCAGCCGCTGATTGTCACGCGAGGACTGCGATGGTTCGGATACGGACTTCGGAGCGGGCCTCTCTAAAAATGCGCCTTTGATCTTCGCAATAGCGCGACGAGCAGCCATGTAATCCCGCGCCTCCGCGGCGTAAACATTTTTTGAGAAGTACTCGTGTTGAATGAGCGCCGCCGGCCATGAGACTTCAAAATATGCATGCTCCTTGAGAAACGCCTTATGCACCTCCTCGAGATGCATTGAGATTTGTATGATTTCCTCTAATGACGTGTCCTCTGCACAAGATGGCAGCGTCTCGCCAATATCCTGCACCGTCGCAAGGCGGTTCATCTGAGTTTGAACCTTGAGAGTGAGCTCCGTAGACAAACGCACTGATGAGGCTTGGCGATCCGACGTTCGCTTATCCTGCGGCACGTCGAGCTGCAGTGGCGCGGTGGACTTACCGCCTGCTTCCGATTTTGCTGGCTCCGACATGCTGAGCCGTCACTGAGCAGCGCACGATGAGAAAACCTGAGAATATTCAAAAAACGCGTGAAAAATACTGCACGAAACGAGGACCGTTGAGGTCATGTACTGAGCACGTGATAATGTCTGCATTACACTCGCGAGAGCGCGTGATAATGTCTACGTATTGTGCCTCGGAGGGCATGCACTGTTCACGTGATCTGTGTCTGAGCTACACCGTAAGTTCCACGCATCCGGTTCGAAGGACCAAATGTTTGCAAAATCGCTGACTAATCCCGGCGATGGAAGCGGGATGAGAAGGACGCGCGTGGAAGGTGTTAATTGATTATCCTTTGATTATCCTTTGATTAAAAAATGTAACTTAGAAGACAGTCTGTGTCGTCTTTAATGAGAACATAAATATGTACAGTCTGACCTGAGAATGATGAGCAGTCTTTCGCGGCTCATAGTCCGGTCAACTTAGCCCAAAAAATAGGGGTAAGGTTACAATAATTCCGATAGAGCTGAAAATTCGTACGAATGTTCGGAACACCATTATAAATGAACTGTGAAAAGTCCCCATACATCCCGTGCCTGGAAAAAATTTTATTCAAGGTCAAAGGTAGCAAAAATGGGTTTTTTGTGTTTTTCAGCCGAATGGTAAGTTTTATCATAAAAATAGCTTAGACAATAATTGTAGATCGTGCAATTATCTATAATAATTGTCTCTATACTTTTTTCTGTAAGAGTCACCGTTTCCGAGATATAATCATTCAAAAAGTTGAACAAACGGTGTTCTTCATAATATGCATAAGTACGCCGCGTACATACATATTATGAAGAACACCGTTTTTTCAACTTTTTGAATGATAAACTTTAAATTATGATTATCCAATAGATGGCATTCGATAGAATTCGTTTCTCGTATTTAAAATTTGACAGACAGTGGTATAAAAATGTCTCACGTCAAGCAGTGCTAAAGTTATAATATATGGAATAAATCATTTCACTTTTAATTCTATAGTTTTTAAAAAAATGCTTTATTATTGAAGTTATATATTTATATATAATCTTTTTTTCCCGGGCAATTATTCGAAAATACGTAGAATAAATTCACATATCAACATATACTAAACTTACTCGCGTTGAGTTCTGATACTTTACGCCACGTTACGTAAAGTCGATCGTAATCAGCCGTATATAAAAACAATGTGTTTAGGTTTCACGTTACTTCGCGTCCCGTCGCGTTTCGTTACGTTTTAAGTTCATCGTAATTCCGCCTTAAGGAAGACTAAGGAAGTGAAAGTAAATAAATATAATGGGTGTGAAACGTTTTGAGAAGAAGAAGCCTTTGTATTGCCACAGACTGTCCCGGAAGAAAGGAGCGTTACAGAGGTTAGTATACATTATGCATCTATAATGACACTTTGATGAATATTTATTATACAAATCGACCCTAAGCTATCGATCAAGCCTACTTAGAACTTGATCTATTCACTCGTTATTGAGATCTTAAAATCTCGGGTACTCGCAACTCGTGCGTTCGCGTAAAAGAGTCACGGTGCGGTCTCGCTCCGCGTGTACTTGGCGCGAGGCTTTACCGTGTCTCTTGATATTTACGAATAGAAAAATTTAATCAAACAGACAGACAGACAGACTGACTGACTGACTGATTGACAGGCAGACAGTTTGTATTACATTTTGAACTTTTGTTATATAAAATTTTATATAAAGGTTAGGTTGTGACCGGATGGAGGGTCGGCCACTCCACGACTCGATTTAATTTTAGATTTATCACGGTCGCCACTCGGTTTTTTCAATGCTCACCGAGAAAGATATAAGAATGGATATCACTGACCCTTACGATGCCCTCGCTATTCCCCTTTCTGTTTCAGGTTTGCTGGATGGATCGCCACTGGACTGCCGCTGGACCGTCGTGGGACTGCCGCCGTGCACTGCTGGACTGCCTCGGGACCTTCGCTGGACTGCCGCAGGATCACCGCTTGGACCTCCGATAGGGAAAGCAGGTAGGTATATCGAAATTGGGATCGTCGTGCAGGAAGTTTAATGACTTGTCACTCGATTCGATTTCGGGTAAAATAATAATTTATTTTCCTTTACTCTTGAGTACAAATTAAATTCCGCACGCGTAACCGCACTATGCGAGTAACTGCTTCTACGTTAGCGATATTAGTTAATACTTCGCGTTGTAATAACGTATTCAATGTTAAAGCGAATTCGCTCCGTACGCGGGATTCACGTTGTTCGTAGCCCGGATGATACATACACGCGTCCGCTCTGTATCACGGCTGGCAAGAGACTCCTCGAGTGCTCGCCCTTCCTCGCGGTCGCTCGCACTCGCTATCACGCGTTCACCATATGTGATCACATGCCCTTATTGTGCGCCTCTTATTTTCGCACGCGTGTTTGCTTGCCGTTCGTCGCAAACAGGTTTTTGTGTAGCTTTCACTTTCCTCTGGAAAGTCCCCACATATATCGGGTGTCCCGACCGTTGCCGTTACGATTCTACATACACATGTATTTGTTAACTCGTTTTACGCTTGCGTTAATTAATTTGAACAAATTTCTGTGCCGTGGCGTCTTCCAAGTGTCGCTGAGTTAGAAGGCGTCACGCTTATTACGGGGTCCTCCCCGATGTTGCAATGCTACACGCTCGTATTACCCTTTCTCATCTTCTCGAAATTTCGAGTCTGGAAATTTATTGATTTTACATCACGGGTGTGACAGGCGTGTGCCGCTGCACTTACAAAACAATTTTTATGTCGATCGTTCGCTAAGTAGCTTCGCGTGCCTTGGAGGATGATTTTGACCTTGGATTCGCACTCCCCTGGTCGCATATATCTCAACCATGTTTTCGTTTTTGCGATACGCTTGCTGGTTCGCTAGTTCGCGGGGCGTTAGCCTGGCGTCGTAGCTGACCTGTTGGCGATGTTCGCCTTGTTCCCTTGAACGCGATTCTACCTTTGAGCATCGTCTACCTTACACGGTTCGCTACTTATCGGGGCGTTGGTCGTGCGTCGACGCCGACCCTATAGGGTTGTTCGCTGTGACCTGGTACACCCATTTCTGGAGTTTGTTCCAAGAGAAGGCCTCCGGTTTCTTACTTTTCAGGGCGTTGGTCGTACGTCGTCGACCTTGATATTTTTGTGTTCCCCAGGTGACATCGAACGTGCCTACATCTTTCGCATTCGTGTATCACGCACCGCTAGCTAGTTTCCCGGGCAATAATCCGCCTTTGACGGGTGTGGGTGCGTTAGCTTTGTCGTGACTTCCCGAAGCCATCAGTACCGCTTGTCCTCGTAGAAGATGCTCGGTTCGCTACTTCGCGAACCTGGTGCGCTATCGATATGGGAATTGCTCTAACACGTATACCAGGTGTACCGGAGTCGACTCGCATCGATTAACTCTTACTTTCGCGTATATTTTCGAAACTACGCGTTAAATCGTGGAATGAGTCGCAGAATACTGTTCTCCAGTTCGCGCTGACGTTATATCCGAAAGTGGTTTTCCACTCTTGGGAATCCGTTCCTTTGAGTTCCAGGAGTGGGTTTATAACCTCAAGGGTTCGACTTTGTACTTTATTACGCGTTTTTCCTCATCTTAATCTCGCTCGCGTAATGGTGGAAAATAAACGAAGTAATCTTTTAGGGAAATATATCTTTATTATGAAAATAACCTCTTTATTGCCTCTATGGCGGATCAGTCTTCATTGACTACTAATGGCGTTCAACGCCGAACCAACTCGTATGCGCAATGTGGCGCTGAATTAAAACAAAACAGGTTCTACGCGCAATATGGCGCTTAACGGTAAACAAAATAACTTTAATCAGCCTGCGCAATATGGCGCTGAAAACAAAATATTGGCGTTGGCTGGAATCGGTCCTTATATCTAATCCCAGCCTGTATCTTTATAACGCTTAAACTACAGTCTGTTCCGCAGGATGTCGCCGGTGATGACTTCTTCGTCGTTGGCGCCATCTTGGATTTCTTTCTCCGGGATATAGGTGAACCGGATGCACATAGCGGTGTGCTGCACCTCGAGCTGTATGGCGTGTCATTTGAGCACCACGGTCGGTATCCCATTCTCCATTCTCGCCATCTTGCTCAGCAGCGCCACCGGCGTTAGCAATGGCGGCGGCATGCAGATGGCGGCTGGGCCTGCCCTAGCCTCCGGCTGCAAGGTCAACTTTCTTACTGTAATTTTCTTTTTCACGAATATTTTTGTAAAGATCATGTGCATATATGAGTATGCACGCACACACATATACACGCGCGCGCGCTCGCGCGCTCGCGCGCACGCACGCACGCACGCACGCACGCACGCACGCACGCACGCACGCACGCACGCACGCACGCACGCACGCACGCACGCACGCACGCACGCACGCACGCACGCACGCACGCACGCACGCACGCACGCACGCACGCACGCACGCACGCACGCACGCACGCACGCACGCACGCACGCACGCACGCACGCACGCACGCACGCACGCACACACACACACACACACACCAGAGAGGGTTTGGAGTCGTTAACTACCGCGGGAAGTGACGAACCGTGGGGCCCTTATCTCTGCTGACTGCTATGTTCAATCATAACTCTGCGAAAAAAAATCGTAAAGACCTCGGCGACATCGCGTTGTTTTCGTCTCGGAAATCCCTTTCGAACAAGCCTTCACTCAACCCCACATGCCATTTAAGATTTTTTGGCTCCCCCATTTTTCCGTCTTCCGGGGGTGTGGAGGTGGGTGTTTTTGTGGTTAAATAATAAACTTCCCATTGTATCCCTATAAATTTCAATCCTATATTTCAAACCGTTCACAAATTATTTAGGTGGCCCCGAACTTTCGGTAGGCACTGTATATATACAATTATAAAGCATATAGAAAACTATAAAAGTTTTACTTACAACATTTTTTATATATCTTATTGTTTCGACAATAATTACTTACGCACATAGTACGGATGAGCATAGATAGCGTATATGTTAGAGAAATAGAAGGGTTAGTCGAGGGAGGGGTCTCGAAGGTTCGTTCCGGGTTCCTCTTTCCACGTTCTTCCTCTTCTTCGGATGCCATAATTCTCGGTTTACCTCGAACTGGGTTGGAAATCTATAGGCTGACAGTTAGCTGGTTAAGTAAAACGTCTAATCTTTACTATTAAACTTTTATTGCAGAAACTATTAACGATTCAGAATGTCTCGCAACTACACTAGGCCTGACGTGCCACTGCGCAACCGTCGTCCGCTTCTGAACCGCTCCTCGGTTCAGAGAGAGAGCTCTCCTAGCTCTCTCACGTGTCCCACCGTCTTAAGCGCGCCATCTGCCATCTCAACTCGCGAACTACTAAGCGCCGACATATATACGGAAGCGTTTGTAATTAATTATTGAAAATGGTTTATCGTAACATAACTTTATCTATATGGTTGAATTCGTAAAAAAAATAACCTTTTATTTGGTGATAAATAATTTTTAAAATAAAAAAAAATGTATTGGTGGCGGGGGTAGGGGAGACCAGGGCTAAACCGTCCGTTTTTTTTTCGGTGCCGATTTTTAACAACAAAATAAATAATTGTAGTTAAATGTGGTATACCACTGTAAAGAGTGAACCTTTAGCTACAAAATTTATATAGAAAATTTTTGTCTACGTCGCTTTGTTTAACAGGTATAGAGCAAAAATGAAAACGGTGAAAAAATTGAAATCTCAAAAATTCCGGGGTATAACCGTCTGCACTGCATTTTCAATACATATACGTACATCTAATCCCGAAAAATGATAGGATACATTTTAATAATTGTTTTTTAAGAAAAAAATATAAAAATTTATTTAAAATTTTTATGCAAAACATTATTAAAAAATAGTTACGATGGTTTCTCTTTCCGCAGAAGTCACTCGCCCGACTTGTTTCACTCCTCGACGTCCGATGACTGTATTCAATGTCTGAACGGTTGTAATTCCCGTCTCATCCATATTCCATATGCAGTGAGCCTGGAAATGCCCGGAAATGCCTTAAAAATGCACCCGGACGGATTAGCCCCAAACACAAGTTTCAGGTTTGATCGCCCACGAAATATTAGACATCAACGATAATAAAATGTCCGCGAAAACGAATCTCAGTAATATTACTGAGATATATATCAGTAATATTATGGTAATATTACTGTAATATATCAGAAATATTACGGTAATATTACTAAAATATTTGCGTAATATTTGTATAATATTGTTAGGAATTAAAACATTTTAATAGATAGATAGATACATGGTGTAAGGATATAAGGTGTACCATTCTCGAGGATGCGCAGTGGTTCAAAGTAGCGTCTGCTCTTTGACCAATCAGAATTTGACCAAAAATGCTAAAAAGCAACATGACTTCTTGTATACATGCCATCACCGCGAATATCGCCATCAATGTCGGGTAAAGTCTAGAACATCTGATAGCCGCTGTTGCTTCGTTAATAAAGTATCTTCGAGATTTATACGCTCAAAAGACGAGTCGTCGCACTTAAGACGTTTGTACTCGCTTTCGGAGTCCATATTAAATCCGGAGTGAATGCGTTTATTCGGGCGTTCCTGATTAGAGGACCATCGATCGGACTCGAAGATTGTGTTTTTTCTGGGTGTTTGCCCCAGTAACTGCGTCGGATTTAGCAAACCTCCGCCGTGATCGTTGTATCGCCGCGATACCGCTTGGTCGGTTCGTAGCAATTGTGCCAGACTGGATTCAGAATTACGTGCCTGTCACAGTCACAGATTAGGTTATATTAACATCGTGTTATATCAAGCCTTATTTGAAAAAACGATGCCAACGTGTTGTATAAAACACTGTACTAGTCGCACGTCTGACAAAACGAAAAATTTGAAATTTTTCGGATTTCCAAAGGAAGACGTTATTCGTCAGCAATGGCTTGATGCCTGTAAAAGGAAGGAAACAGATATCAAAGTTGATACGGGTAAGTTTATATAATTAATTTAATTTACATACATATAGAATACATATATATATATATATATAAACTATACATATTAAAATACATATATTTTAATCTAATTATAGCAATGATATGTAGTAATCATTTCGATGCTGATTGCTTCATAATGGAGTGGACACAACCTAGATTGAAGAATGTACCAGCCAAAGAAATGAAACGATTAAGAAAGAACTCTATTCCAACAAAGATGTTAATACCAGAAGAAGAAGAAGAGAAGAAAAAACGTGGAAGAAAAAGAAAGAGAATGCCAGAGAACGGTGAAAGTAAAGTACCGTAAGTATTTTTACATTTGTATATATGTTATAAATCTCACATGCCTGTGGAAATGAAATATCTCGTCATATTCTTTAAGAATAAGGACTGGAATACCAACGTATGCAGATCTTGTGAAATGTGTTCAAGAAAGGCAACATTTCTCGCATAAAGAAATAGTGCAAAATATGGAAGCAGAAGCTGCACAAAATGTAAACAATACTAACAATATTGAAGAAATAAACAGTATTACAGAAAAATCGGTGCAACATATGATATTGGAAAATGACACAACAAACGTAGAGATGTATGTAGTAAATGTTTTTCCAAAAACAAAAATTACTTATAAGCATTTTATTATGTTATTTATTAATATATACAGTTTGTATCGAAACGTTTTATTTTACAGAGACAAAAAGGTTGATAATCATACAAATGTTTCAATGAGAAATGCAATGGACACATTATTGGTGCATCTACAAGAATCAGAGGAAAAAAATCGAAAGTTATTGAAAGAAAAAGACATACTACAACAAAAAAATGAGCAATTGCGTATGGAAATGACAAAGTTGCAAACAGGAGTAACACACTTAGAAGCAGAAGTAACCAAAATGACTACGGATAGAGAGAAGCAAACTGACGTAATATCCGTTGAAGTTTTAAGGAAGGTATTTACACCAGGTCAAATTGCGAGGTTAAAGTCATCGACAAATAGCCGTATACGCTGGTCGCCCGAAGATATTGTGTCTGCAATAGGTCTAACAATAAGATCATTAAGCGCTAAAGCTTACAGATACTTAAAAAATGTCCAGAAAATTCCACTACCGTGTGCATCCACTTTACGGAATTGGGTTTCTAAATTTAATGTGTTACCAGGCATTTTAAATGACGTATTAAAAATAATGTCTAGTAAAGGAGATGAACTATCAATAACAGAAAAATTGACTGTTCTGACATTCGATGAATTATATGTGTCCAATCAATTACAAATAGAACGAAAGCAACAAAAGGTGTATGGATCTCATAAAACCTGCCAATTTATCATGAGTCGAGGTTTATTTAAAAACTGGAGGCAACCTGTTTTTTATAATTTTGATACTGCAATGACTCGGGAAATTTTATTTAGTATCATACAACATCTATATGATATTGGCTATATTGTTATCGCTATAACATGCGATATGGGTCCAACGAACATGAGATTATGGAAAGAATTATAAATCGGAACTGATAATAATAATTTCACTGACAAAAGCAGTACAAACACTGAGAGGAAATGTTTTATTGTGCATCCTTGTAACGACGCTCTAAAAATATTCTTTTATGCCGACATACCACACTTGATAAAACTCGCAAGAAATAATCTTTTGGACTTTGGATTTAACACGAACAGAATTTATGTCAATAAAACGTGTCTAGAAGAATTATTAAAATTAAATGAAAGAGATCTGAAAATAGCGCATAAACTAAACAGAACGCATATTGATGTCAAAGGAACACAGCGACAAAAGGTAAAACTGGCTGCACAAATGTTTTCCAATCAAAATGCGTCAGCAATAAGATGGTGTGGAGAAAACGGTTTAATATCGTCTACTAATTGGAAATACACCTCTGACGTACTAAAACTATTTAACGATTGGTTTGACATTTTCAATAGTTTATTGAAATATGGTAAATGTGATTCATCACATGCATATGGTATTGATCTAGAAAGACAAAATAAAATAATCATTAATATGGATAAATTTATCGAGGAAATGCGGGTTGGCCAAAGAAAAAGTATGATGCAATTTCAGAAGGGCATTTTATTGTGCAACAAGTCCTTGTGGGAAATGTTCGTGTACATACAACATAAGTATTCGTCTGAAGAATTCGACGTGAAATATATATTAACAAGACGATTAAACCAGGATATTTTAGAAAAATTTTTTTCATATATAAGATTAATGGGAAGTGCATATGATCATCCTGCACCTGTAGAAATAAAAAATAGACTAAAATTATATATTCTGGGAAAGCATTCCGAGCATGTAGTCTCGCAGCACAGGAATACTGAAGGTGACAGTAGTAGTAAAATGTTGATTGGTATAGAAGATGTACATAATTCAGATTCTATTGATCCTGATGACTCAATATGGGAAGAGTCTATTGATCCTGATGACCCAATATGCGAAGAGGAACAATTATTTATGCGCACTCCACAATTAAAGGATGTCACAAACATAAGAGACATAGATAAAGACTTACATAATGTACAAGAGAGAGAAGAAGATAGTGAAGGTATAATAAAACGAAGTACAATTTCTTTTAATGAGTAACAAAAATATAGGATTATTACACGTATTGTCACACAGAACAACTCGTTCTATATCTTTCTATATCTTTCTATATCTTCTTATTCTTATATATTCTATATATTTCTATATATTTTATGTTGTATACCAAAACATCCTATTTAAGGAAAATGTTATTCAAATAACTATAGTTTACGTTACATATACTATAGATGTTCAATTACATTTTCCTCGAAAAAGATGTTTTGAAAAGCAACCCTAATCATTAATATCAATCTTATATCCTTCTAGTGTTAAATCTAAGTTCTTATAAGCCTGGTCTGCATGAAGTACAATTACTCGAAGATTTTGAGCGGCTCGTTGCACAAGACGTAATAGAAAAAAATGCACTTCTTTACATAGCTGGTTACGTTGCACACAGATTCCGTGATCGTTATGGTGATTTAAGAGTTCCTACTAAAGATCTCCCAAATCCACCAAATGATTGGACTTGCACATTATCCCGAGGAAATTGCATGTATCCTTCCGAAAAACTTAAAAATGTAGCAGAAATAATGAATACAGAGTTTATAAAATTTCACGGAACTTTCTTAAGTACACAAGACAAAATTTTTGACAAATTAACGAACATTGTATGTTTAAAAAGTAATAATTGTATTTCTAGAGAAGTTATTGCATGTCTGGTGCGTACTAGGACATACATACGTTTAAGACAAATAAATAAGGATATTGTTCTAAATAACATAATAAAGAAAAAAGCAAACAAAGTTAAGAAATTAAGCAACAAAAAAAATGTATTTACACAAATAAAATAACATGTAGAAAAAAATGCATTTATTATGTTTTATAATTATTTTTACACATTAACCTTCATATATATTTTTGTACAATCAATTTATTTTTATTATTTTATTTCTTATCATATATATTATCAATTTACTTATTATCATTACATGTATTAGAGAATATTCATAATTCGATCTTAATACTGCATTTGAATCTCGCGCTACATTTATGGTCAAAATTTGATTGGCTGCTCCGTACAACAGCAACCATTATGCGCAATGGTACACCTTATATCCTTACACCATGGATAGATAGATAGATAAGATACTTTATTACCCCAAGGGGTCTAAAAGGGCGTTTTGTAGGGACGTACCCAACCCTGTACATTCAGTTTACAACAATTTACATACAATTATATAATTTATTATAAACATATTCCTCTTCAATCCTTTTCGTTGTCTCGTCCTCCTTGATCCTCCCTCGTTGCGTTGTCGGCCCATCCTTCTTCTCCTCTCATTTTCCTCCCTCCTCCATCTCGTCTCATTTCCTCTATTGCTTTCATCCATTCTTCCCCCTCTCCCTTTTCTCCCAGTAATCTCTCTGCCACATCCTGCCACCCCTCTCCTTCCCATTCCACCCATCTCGTACATTCCTCCCATACATGTTCCCATGTTTCCTCTTCCCACCCACACATCCTGCATTTTTTATCCTCCTCATTTTCCCAGTATAGCCCCTCCTTCACTTCGTTACCCAGTCTAAATCTTGCAATCCTGCTCCATCTTGCTTCCTCCCATCCCTTCTTTAGATAGTCCGGGATCCCGTCCTTCTTTATGCTCTTATACCATCTGTTGTACTTCGATCCTACGATCTTTTCCATCCTTTCTTGTCTCTCCTTATCTTTCTCCTTCTTTTCCAATTCCTCCTCCTCCAGCTCCTCTCCTCCTTCCATTTCTACTCCGATCCCTTCCAAGTAATCTTTTCTCTCCTGCTCCCATCTTCCTATTACCTTTCCTCTCTTCCATCTCTCTTTCATTTCTTCCAGACACTTTCTCGCTATCTCTCCTCCTCTACCTTCTTCCAATTTTCTTTCAAATTTCCATGCTCTCTTGCTTGTTCTACTTCTCATCTTCTCTCTTTCTAGCTCGTCTCTGACCATATATCCCGGCGTCCTCCAGTTTACTCCAAGCACCCATCTAAGATATCTCTCGTGAATACCTTCTACCTCCCTCCTCTCCTTCCATCCCCATACTTCTGCCCCGTATCCCATCACTGTCCATATCAGTGTGTCGTATAGCCAGATCCTTTTTTTGCAGTCCTTTTTCCACATCCTCTTCCCTATCCCCCACACTTCCCTCATTACTCTTGCTGCCTTCCTTCTTCTCTCTCTGATATCAACTCCCATACCTTTCCCTCCGTTTTCGCTTCTCCAATCTCTCTAATCATTCTTTCTTTCTCCTCTTTCTTCTTTCTATCACACATTTCCCTATATTCTTTCCTTCTTTCTCTGTATCTTTCTGCCTCTCCTTTCCCTTTTCTCCATTTCCTTAGTTCTCTCCTCACTTCCCTCTTGCTCTCCGTACATTCCTCGTCCCACCACCCTCTTTTGTTCTTGATAGTCTCTCTTTCATTCTTATCCTCGTTCTCCTCAATCACTCTTCTTATCTTCCTTGTTCCTTCCTCTATTTCCTCTTGCAGGTCTCTTTTTCCTCCAATCGTGCCTAACTTCTCCCTAAATTGCGTCTTTCCTTCATCATTCCATACTCCCCTTCTTCTCATTTTTTCAGCTCCTCTCCTCCTTTGCCTTCTCTTCGAGCTTCCTCTCACCCATAGTATTAATGGGTGATGGTCCGAATCTATCCTTTCTCCTACTTCCAGTCTTTCTACCTTTTCTCTAACCTCCTCGTCCCCTATTATGTAATCTATGACTGTCTCACCTCTTCCCCCTGTGTATGTATATTCTCCCTCCTCGTCCCCCTTCGTGCCTCCATTTAATATCATACATCCTCTCTCCTCGATAAACTCCAGTAACTTTCTGCCTTCTTTATTTATCTTCTTATCTTTAGACTTCCTCCCTCTTTCCTCTCTTCTCTCGATTACCTCTTCCCATCCTCCTTCCTCTCCCGTTCTCGCGTTAAAGTTACCTCCTATTATGGTCCTTACTCCTCTTTCCCCCTCCTCCGTCCTTTCCTTCAGATCTTCTAGTTTCTCGTCTATATTGTTGTTTACATAGATTCCTATTATTCTGCATACTTTCTCTCCTATTCTTATCTTACCTTCGATTTTTCCTTCTTCCTCCGTCTCCCTTCTTTCCTTTATCTCTTCTATGCTTTTCCTTATTCCTAGCAACATGCCTCCGCACGCTCTGCCTTTCTTGTTCCTCCTGGCTGCTATCTGTACTCTCCATCTATATTCTCTCGGTAGCTTCTCCTTCACCTTCTCCCATCCTTTCTCATCAGTCCACGTCTCCATCATCACAATCACATCCCATTCCTTTATCCCTTCCCAGAAGTCCTTATCCTTGTTTGATAAACCAGCTACGTTCCAAAAGGCCACTTTCCACGTCTCTTCACTCTCCCCGTTGTTTCTTTCCTCTTCTCCTATATATCTTTTCTCTTGCCCCTCGACTTCCCTTATACCGTTTCCTCTAATATTTTCCTCATTTACCTCCTTTATACTTTCTTCGTCCATTCTGGTTTCTTCTGGTGTGTTCTGACTTTCTTCTACCTCCTTAGACCTTTCCTGTCTTCCTTCTTGTATCTCTTCCCTCCTTCTCTCGTTCATCATTCTTAACCCTTCTTTATCCTTCTTCTTCTCTTTCTTATCTGCGAAAGTAATCCCTTTCTTCTAGCGCTTCTTTGCTTTCGTTCCATCTCCATTCCTTATTATCCTCCCATATTTTTTGTTAACCTACCGTTACCCATTTTCCTGCCTCCCTTTTTTCCCTTGCTATCTTTCTTAACTCTTTCTGTATCTGCCTTTCTTCTTTAGTAAGGTCGTCGTTCAGAAAACAGCCATACTTCTTTCCTAGCTCTTTCTTTCTCATCATTATCTCTCGTTTGTTTCCCCAATTTCTGCATCTCAGCACCTTCATCTTAAATTCTCCATGTCCAATTTCTTGTACTTCCTCGATGGCCATTTTCGAACTATTTATTTCTTCTATCAACTTCTCGGTTTTTTCTTTTCTTTCCTTTTCATTTCCTGTTTTCTCTTCTCTTACAATTATGTTTACTCTCCTCCTTCTTCTTTCTGCTATCTCCATATTTCTTTCTATCTCTTTCATTTTCCTTATTATCTCCCCTCCCTCACTCATTGACATGTTTACTTCTATCTTCTCCGCCTTCTCCTCTAAATTCTTAATTCTTCCTTCCAGAGTCTTTCTTTGATTTTCCCATATCTCCTCGCTTCTCCTCAATTCCTCCCTCAGTCCTTTAATTTCGTTTTTTATTTTCTCTTTATCTCTTTTTCTTTCTTTCTCTTGCTCCTCCTTATCTTTCTTTCTTTCTCCCTCTTGTTCCTCCATTTTCTTCAAAATTTCTTTAACCTTCTCCAGTAATTCTTCCGTCGCCATATTTTCTTTTCCCTGCTTTTCTTTTTTGATTTTGGGCGGCGGTGATCTGTTGACCCTTCTTTGTGCGTTAAATTCTTTTAGAATTTCTTCCTCCGCATTCGCTGCTTCCTCCACCTCTTCTTCCCTCTTCCTTTTCTCACTCTTCTGAAAGAATTCCTTAACCGATCCTGTACTGTCCACTCTTCTTAATTTGGCTAGCTCCTCCGCCTTCGTTGGTCTGCCTCTCGCTTTCTTCTCGCTTTCGCCTTCCCCCTTCTTTCCTTTATCTCCCTGTTGTACACTTTCTGATTCTATTTCCTTCTCTTTATCCATCCGCTGTTCTTGATTTGCCTATCCCTCTTTCTTGTTTTGTATCCTATGGCTGCGTGCACGTCCTACTATTCCTTCTATATCCGAGCTTCCCTTCTAAGACTGAGCTAGTCTATGCCCACTTTTGCGCCTCTTTCCTACGTACTGTCGCCCCTCTATATTACTTACCGTCTATGCCTCAGCTGTCACTTCGTTCCAGCCACTTTCTTCACTTTTCACCTTTTAACCGATTTCTCCCCCACTTAACTCTTTCACCTCCGCCGTCTCACACCTCCATCCCTTGCTGTCCCGCTACTCCCGCTCTCTCCTACCCTTTCTGTATCGCACTTTTCTACCTCTTTATCTCCGCTATGTTCACACCTGTCACCTTCTATGTTCCGGAACCGGAAGTCGTCTAAACCATTTTAATAATTTTTATTAAATTTTATTGAATTATTTTTAATAGTATTGTTACATATAATATTAAAATAATATTAACATTGTTAACGCAATCAATAATATTGTTACGAACTAATAAGTTATAAAACTAAATAATACTACTACATACTACTTATGAAATTTTTCTTAAACTCTAAATGCATACACTGGGGTCTCCGAGACACCAAATAAAGTTTGAAACTCTACCATTGGTAGAATAACTAAAGAAAAAAATCAAAATACAGTGTGCTCGGGAGGCGGTAGAGCCGTACCCGAATTAGCGAGAAAGCGAAACTCGAAGGACCAGGGGAGGTGTGTAACGTCTCCCCAAAGCGAAATATAAGCGAAAGATAATAAAGCGAGATGCGACTCACTGTTCGGAGTACCGTCGGCTCCTGGAGGATCCGTCCTTCCCTTAAGCTCGAGGGCCGCACGTGCAGGCGAGGTCGTTAAGCGAGGCGGCAAAGCAGGCAAGACAAGGCAGCAAGCAAGCAGGCAGAGATAGCAGGCGAGGCAGATCAAGTCAAGCGATCCGCCGACGTTTCGCACGAGTCACCGGCATACATCAAACGATATATAGAATAGAGATATTCGAAAGACGATTAAATACAGCGCATAAAATTGAACGAGACTAAACTAATGATTATAATACATATATGCATTATATGGCGAGCGCCAAACACAATGATTTTCTCAAAAGGTATAAAAAAACTTGCACATTGCTTCCTCATAGTTTTTAAGTGTGCAAGTAGAAACTTGCATATTGCTTCCTCATAGTTTTTAAGTTGCAAGTAGAAACTTGCACATTGCTTCTTCATAGTTCTTAAGTGTGCAAGTAAAAACTTGCACATTGCTTCCTTTAAGTTTTTAAGTGTGCAAGTAGAAACTTGCACATTACTTTGTCACAATTTTTAAGTATGCAAATTATTTTTAAGTGTGCAAGTAGACACCTGCACATTGCTTCCTTTTGAGTTTTTAGGTGTGCAAGTAGAAACCTGCACATTGGTTCCTTATAGTTTTTAGGTGTGCAAGTAGAAACCTGCACATTGCTTCCTTATAGTTTTTAAATGTGCAAGTAGAAACCTTCACTCACAAAGCTTCCTCTATGAGGAAGCTTGTATTTTATTCGATGTATAATTTTATTAGTATTTATTTGTTTTGGCTCCCTCATAGAGGAAGCTTTGTGAGTGAAGGTTTCTACTTGCACATTTAAAAACTATAAGGAACCAATGTGCAGGTTTCTACTTGCACACTTAAAAATAATTTGCATACTTAAAAATTGTGACATAGTAATGTGCAAGTTTCTACTTGCACACTTAAAAACGTAAAGGAAGCAATGTGCAAGTTTTTACTTGCACACTTAAGAACTATAAAGAAGCAATGTGCAAGTTTCTACTTGCACACTTAAAAACTATGAGGAAGCAATGTGCAAGTTTCTACTTGCACACTTAAAAACTATGAGGAAGCAATGTGCAAGTTTCTACTTGCACACTTAAGAATTATGAGGAAGCAATGTGCAAGTTACTACTTGCACACTTAAAAACTATGAGGAAGCAATGTGCAAGTTTCTACTTGCACATTTAAAAATTATGAGGAAGCAATGTGCAAGTTTCTACTTGCACACTTTTTTATTATCTTAAAACATTATTTTTTGAAATCTCATTTATTGAGACTTGAGATGTTCTAATTGTTCCTCTTAGAAAGAGATAGTGAGATTAGTGAGTAAATTAAGGTTTAAAGTTAACCGACGTTTGTAAAATTACGACAATAGATTTGCTCGTCACCTATGAGGTACTATTGTTGACGCGTTTTTTTTAAGTGGTTTTCCCTGTAGGCCTAGTCCACTAAAAAATAATATTAGGATGTAATCAAATTTTTTAATGATTATAACTATAATATTGAATTTATTTGTTAGAGAAGAAAATAAAAAAAAAATATATATATATATATATTATTATACATATACTCCTAGAGACAGAGTAGAAAATATAAAATATTTTCTCTATCATTATATTTTTTACTGTATATATGTATACATATAAAAATTCGATTATTTTCTATTATTATTTTTTACACACTCGTCTTTATGATAAATATGATGACTTGTTCACACACGATGCCTTGTTCAGACACGATGTCTTATTCAGACACGATGTCTTGTTCAGACACGATGTCTTGTTCAGACACGATGTCTTATTCAAACACGATGTTGCAGAGACATAATGTCTTTACAACTCAACATAAAAATATGTGAAATTACAATAAGTGTGTGTATGTGTATCATTCTGTATGTATTATATCCTTTAAATTTAAATTATTATTTTTCCGGAAAAGGCAGTAATTTTTTTTCTTTAATAATCTTTAGACAATGCCTACGCATCTTTATCATATCTGTTGAATATTTTTTAATAGATGGATTTTCTCCCCTTGCTATTGATATAGCAAATGCTGCTGTAAATATACCACATGATGCTAGGTCCGGCTGCTTTGTAACTTTTTCAAATATTACATTATTCTGGGTTAAATTAGGATATCGCTTTTTTATGTATTTTTGTTCAACTAATGTTAGATTGTCATAAGAGTGCGTCTCAAAATACAAACTGTCACATATATGAAGTTTTACACCGTCATAATAAATACAATGCCAGTGGTTGCCAGCCTGACAACCTCCAACAATCTGAACATCCGGGGTAAAAATTGGATTAGCCCAATGTAAACCAGAAATAAATAATATATCAACACGATTAAATTGAGTGTTATTTTCTATTATTTTCATAATTTTATTTAAAGGTCTGTCATCTAGCCACGAATTTTTTTCTAGTACGTTTTCTTCTAAAGTTTGTGGGGGTGGATTAATCTTTACTGTATCTGCTATTTTTATACTTTTTTTATTATCTTTCCTAAATGCCTCATTAGTTTGTTTAGATATTACATTGAATAAATGTTCTTCTGAATTTTTATTTTTGTTAGAATAATTTTCTTCTTTTAATTTTTCGGACATCTTTACATTTGATATTAGTTTCTTGTTCTGCTCATTTAATCCGATAAAAATAGGTTTATGATCTGAGAAATAAGTTTCGTATACTCCAGCATTATAATTGAATATTTCCTCCGATATAAATATTACATCTATCTGCGTATTAAAGTTTGTAGTTGACACTTGGGTACTAATTGCACGTTTAAATTGTAATTCATTTAAATGTTTTTCTAAAATTCCTCCTTTATTATACGAGTTGTAATTAAAGTCACCTATTATAATTTTTTTTTATTAACAGATTTGCTTAAAATATTACTCAATTCGTGCATAAACATGGTTCTAGGTACTGAGGGAGATTTATAACCGGTAATGATTTCTATCTCATTTATGTTCATGCGTATCAAGTCAATATGACGCTGTTGTCGCCATCATTTCTTCTTTGGTCGATTTAGGTGGACTACTTATTTTTCGTTTAGTGTCCTTCAAATAATCTGTTACACCTGTTTGGCCGAATATATCTATCTCTTGCTCTTTCGGAATTTTTATATTCATGAAAGATTCTACCTCCTCATCTTCTACATCTTGTTGATCTTGCTGCTCCTGAGCCAACGCATTGTCAAGTTCTGCATCACCTATTACTGCAAATTTTATTCTGTTTTTTTCAATTAAATGAATATTTTTTTTATAAAGTGTTTCACAATTTTGTGTCTCCACATTATCTGTTTCATTTTTCCAAGGTAAGAACAACAAAACTTGTTCTCTGAAATAATTATATCGGTCTTCTTGCAATTTGTAACGACGATATCTAATAGTTTTCTGTTTTTTTCGTTCTCTAATTTCAATGTTTTCATTATATTCATTCTCACTATCACTTTGGTACGTAGTTCTTTTCTCTTCATAGTTCGCTGCAAATTTGGCAAGACAAACATCAGATAATTTTTGATAATTCCGATTCTCGTATTTATCAATTATATTTTTGTAGTATATATCTGTTGATTCATCACTCATTTTTTTTAAACGTTTGTCATTTTTTAACATACAAACACGTTCTTTTTGCGGTGCTGTGTTAATATAAACAACAGCTCTACTGCATAATAAAAGTGGTAGGCCAAGAACATGGTAAACAGCTTCTTGTGCAGACATAGTATTACCGTTTATGAAAACGTTTGCGATTTTTCTAAACTTCTGTCTAATATTCAAATTGCCATTTTCTAAATCTTTTGCTGCTTCTTTTAGTAATCGTGATAGTCCTGCGTCAACTTTTGTGACATAATTAATCATGTATGAAGCACAACTGTATGGATCTAAAACAAATTATATATCCATGTTTGATTCAAGAAGAGTCAATATGGTTTTATTGTACGCATTAATTGCAACTTCGTTGCTTTGTCTTTTCAAGAATATCTTAGTTCTTGATAACGTACTTCTAATTGTTTGAATATAATTCTTTTCCGTCATTTCTAATCGTTTCAACATGTCTTCGAAAGATACAAGTATATTTTTTTCGAAAAATAGTTGCATTTAATTTCTTATTTTTTTTCTATTGGTTTTATCATTTTTTGTTTTCTCATTTTCTTCTAGTGGTTTGAGAATCATAGTTTCTTTCATTACAAACATTGGAATATTGAATCGACATGAAAATTTATTTTTTCGATTTTTGTAACATGTTGATTTGTGCCGATGTATTTGCAAACGTATCAATGGATTTTTATTATCATAAACACATGTAATGATTTTATCTATCCACTGTATTAACTTTTTATTCGCATCTTCATTTTCTTCGTTGTAAATCGGTGCATTTTTGCAATATAAAAGATTATGTGTATGAACTGTACCTCTTGCTTGAAATTCTCGCCTCTGAAAATGGTCAACTACATAGTTTTCTCCAAATGGGCCATATTCATTCTGTAATATAGACATAATCAAATTGAATCTTTCCTCTATATATCTGACACACGTCACAGGATCTTCTCTTATCAATTTTGTTTTCTCTGCCATGTCTAAGTGTATTGCTTCATATGTACTGATGTTTTTATTTTCTTGTATTTTGTACAAAATTTTCAATAAATTAGAGTTTTTATGTTCACATGCGGAACCCGTAAAGAACATTGAAGGAATACCACAATGTCTAATCATACTAAGTAAATGTTTTTTCTTGTTTTCCCAATACGAGGGTGACGAACGTACTTGTTTCAAAAATTTGTATCCATCATTATAACGGATAGAATCATTTAAAAAATTAGAGTCTTTAATTTCTCCAGCAGTTAAGTTATTGTTTCTCTTCACTCTCCTTAAACATATATTTATGTTGGACATTACTGACTTTTCTAATTTTTGTTTAGCCATAAATAAAATTCTTGTAGGTTGACACAATCTTCTATCTTTGTACCTTGCTTCAAATTTAATTCGTTGTGAGTACGTCAATTTATTCCTTTTGTCTAGAATTTCTCCTCCAAATATTCTTGGAAAACACAATTCATCAATATTTTCGGTTAAGTGCCAAGGTATTGGATATTTGCCTTGTCCCGGAGCTATAATTTGAATATTTGTCGACATTTCTTTGTTCCTATCGACAATAAGAACTTCATCATTTGGTTCGAAATATTCGGACTCTTCTGAATCCGACTTATTTTCTAGATTTTCTACATTATGCTTTTTTGTATTAATGCATCTTTCGTTTTTATCATCTTTATCGACAATAAATTCCAATTTTACAGTTAAGTTTCTGTTATATTTTTTAAAAAAATTCTCATCAATGTTTACATTATTTTTTTGATACAAAGGCGTTTATTGTAAGTATTCCAAAGCCTCACAAATTTAGCTGGTTTAATAGTTTTGTACATGTAATCAGACTTGTGCTCCACGTGCCTTTTCAGCTTTATTTGAATAGTTGACATTTCATCAAAAGTTCTAGGTAAACCATTAACCATTTCATTAATTTCAACTGGAACATTAACTATACTTCCCTTTAATGATAATTGAGGGTTAACAACATATGGTTGCAATGCTTTAATTTGCATGAACGGAATATACGGAGATACCATTCGCTCTTCAAGTGCTGTCAAACTAGTTACAACTTTTGGCACATTTGGAAATTTTAAATCTGTATTTGCTGCTGTTTTTGGAACATCTCCTGATGTAATATATCTTTTACATGTCAAACAACCGTATTCAGATGAGTTATTGACAATTTTATTAATAAATTCATTAATAGCCATTTTTGTCCCACTAAACTTATTTCGTATTTTATTAATATTAAAATGTTCTACTGATTTTAAGAAAAACAAATTTTCACAACACAAACATACTATACCTGGACCTAATTTTCTGTTTTACAAAAAGTTCATTATCAATACATTATGATAATATTCATTATCTTTGAGGCCAATCTTAATCTTGTTATGAATAGAATTGCTGTATTTTTCTCGATATCTAAAAAAATTGTCGAGTCTTAATAATCTCTTGCATTCAATGTCGCGTTTTCTTTTTTTCGCGATAAAGTTAAAATCCTCACGCAAAATAATAATCCTATCTCTGTTTTTAATTTGTTCATTTATCCGGTAATCTGTATCTTCTCTTGTAATTTTCATTCTTTTTACATTTTTTTCCTTCTCTAATTTTTTATATGACAATTCTCTTCGAACACTTTTTATTCTTTGCAGATTTTTTTCTTTTTCTGCTTCTTGATACGCCCAATTTTGACGTTTTTGTGTTATTCTTTGCAGATTCGTTTTTTTTCTGCTTCTTGATACGCCCGATTTTGACGTTTTTGTGTTATTCTTTGCAGATTCGTTTCTTTCTCTGCTTCTTGATACGCCCGATTTTGACGTTTTTGTGTTATTTTTTGCAGATTCGTTTCTTTCTCTGCTTCTTGATACGCCCGATTTTGACGTTTTTGTGTTATTCTTTGCAGATTCGTTTCTTTCTCTGTTTCTTGATACGCCCGATTTTGACGTTTTTGTGTTATTCTTTGCAGATTTGTTTCTTTCTCTGCTTCTTTATACACTACATTTTGTCGTTTTGTCTTTTTTCTTTGAATATTCTTTTCCTTTTCTCGTTTACTATACGAAGGATCTTGTCGTAGTCTTTTTATTCGTTCAACTTTTTTTTCTTCTCTCTCTTTCTCGATGTGTCTCTTGTTTTCTCTCATTTGCAATATTATTTGCAAATTCATCTTTCTTAATATCATTAAGGGGATGCTGGAGCCGTAGCCGAACTCGATCGGCGTCGGTAAAGAAGACCGGCGAACTATATCTGTCCTTGTATAGACAAAGATATAGACAAGGATAGCACGCTACATTGCACGCACACATACGCACGATGCACGTCGACATTATACTTTTATATTACGCTTCCAAATCTTGATTTGGAGGGTTTATCGATGTTTTTCTTGTTGTGCAATTCGGGGGAACTTGTTTTCGCGTTCGTACTAATGGTATATCTCTTATATGAAATACATCTTGTGACGAGCTGACAGCTCGCCGCAATTCGAGACGCCATATTGGGATAAAAGTAGGATAAGGAAATCTGTACTTCCGTAATTTTTTCTCGTTTTCTATATAAAATCAGAGTTTCCCCGAATGATTAATGTATGTACTGCAATTCTGGAGAAGGATTTTTAATTCTGTCAAATTAATACGACGCTACGTGCCGACAAAAAATGCCGGTAAAACAGACGGCTCCAGCATCCCCTTAACGTCATTCTCCGTTATGCTTCTTCCATCGTTCAAAGAACAATCATGTTTTCGTTCCATATTTTTTTGTATATTTTATTATTTATATTTATATTTTTTACCAGTTTTTAATTTACTTATCAAATTTCTGTTTTAAAATAATTTTTCAGGTTTTTAATTTATTTCTTTAAATGTTAAACAATAATTAACTGATACAGTTTCTAAAAAAATGCTAATATACTTTTTTATTTTTAAACACGTATTATGTATAGTCACTTACCCTTCTAGGATTAATTATGATTGTGCCGTTCTATATTTGTTCAACGAGATGATATTTGGATTCGACAAAAACTTGTTCGTTTCGCGTAGATCTTAAACCAAAAAACATTTATTTACATATACGATACCATAAGCCAACTTTAAACCAATATTCATAGTTGGATCTTATTTCCAGATTTTCGACCAAAAATTTTCATATATGATCGCATATAAATACCCGGGAAAAAAAACCATTATAATGTTTTATATATTCATATAAGAAGCGGTCTTATATGCTCATGGTATCGACACTCGAATTTTGTATCCCCAAATTTGGGGATACATAAGCAGGTCCCGATCAGGACATGTATTCTTACTTTAATGAAATATTGGTAGGGTAATATAATCAGGTCCTAATCGAAATAATGTACATGTGCTTTATGGAATAAAAGTTTCTACATATACATATAAGTGTGTAAAATTTCGTACAGTTAATACACACATCAAGACTGTCATTATTCGATCGCGCGGCGCGACGTTGGCCTAATAGGCCTATTTTGTAATGAGCCGGCACTGGTTTCTGACATTCATCCGACATTAAGAAAAAATTATATTCGTATATCCGATTCGAAATTTTATTACTCTTTTTAAACTGAATTTGTTTCTTAAGAATTTTTGAAAAATTATATATTTGCGCTGATTATGACACATGTAGACTATATATAACACTTACATCAAATTAAGAAGTAGTCTACCACGTAAGACGGTTGGCTCACGATCCAGAGGTCCCGAGGTCTCGAAGTTCGAATTCCATCAAGGAATGTGTTTTTCAAGTACGAGAAAATATTTATAATCATAAGTTGCATCTCTTAAGAAACAAATTTAGTTAAAAAGTAGTTTTCAAAATAAATATAATTTTTTTTATGTCGGGTAAATTTCCTCATTAAAGAGTACCTTATTTGGGGGCTACATTCATTTGAAGGTACCCTATTTGAGGATTCTTTTCGTGGTTAACCCTCATTTCGGTGTTGACCGTCAATTGACGAACCGAATTTACACCAAACCTTTAATTGTCTTTTTGATGGTATTTTTACACCGAAAATTGGGTGTTTTTTTCGTAAGAGATTTCATATATGATTATATTATTTTCAGTTTAAATTATAAGGTATGTTTGCAAAATAATACGATTAATATATTTGTTTATAAGAACTATAATATATATTATATAAAACAGTTTTTTTCATGAATTATTACTGTTCACTGTTTACGAAAATATTTAAAACGCAATTGTGTAAACTGAAACTAGAAATAATATATTTCATATTAATTTGATATTGTTAAGTAAAATAATATACTAGAAAAATATTTATAACAGTTATACAAATTTATATGGATAGATCCATTATAGAGTATATATTCATATATGATTATCTTTAACCTTATAAATATACTTTTACATGATGACACATGATAATATACTAGTATATAAAACCATATATGACTATATAAAATTATACTTAAAGAGATTTAGCCATATAATATTCTATACTATTGCTCGGGGGGGTGTCAATCGCCCCGGATTTGCGATCGGTCGATGAGATTTCGCGGTTCGAAGGACCAGAGGGGCAATCCCCTCACAAGTTTAATTAGGCAAATAAAGCGAAAAGCAAGCGAAAAGCGACTCACCGTATCGTTGCCCGATGTTCTTGCGGTGGCCTCGTGGCGTCCGGTCCTCCCGGTGGTGATGGAGAGCGGAAGGCGTGCAGCAGGGTAGGATGTGCAGGCACTCACGTGCCGCGGCAGGCAGGCAGGCAAAACGTGCAATACGGCAAGCAGGCGATATAGCAGGCACATGTGCAAGAGGCAAGCACTCAAGCCCGAGATTACTGAGACGACTTGTCGAGCTCCGAAACTGCGAGTTCACTCGATTACTCCGAAAATGTGCGAGCGCAAAGCCAGTGTGTGTTCTCGAGTCCACGTTTGAACAGCGAATCCTCCCACGGTACTTCTCGGCTCGCGCACCTGCGAATAGCGGCCGGAGCGAGTACTCATGGTTCCAAATAATTACGGGCCACCCGTGGGCGGGCAGCACGAGTCGGGTGAGTCGCGCGAGTGTTGCTATCTGTCGCGATCCGCCAACGTCTCGCGCGAGTCACGAAAAATACGAATTTGTACATTAATTGTACGCGCAACTTATCAACTAATAGGTACAACAATTACTAATGACACGGACATCTAATATATACAGGCGAGCGCCGAACAACTATTATATAAAATTCTTACGGGTGGTGTATGTTTGGCTGTTTTTAGTTATTAGAATTTTCTGGGGAGTGCTATAGAGTGTGTAGTTTTTCGTTATCTATTTTCTGGAAACCGATTTTTTTAATTTTTTTACTCGTAAGAATTAGAAAAATTAAAAAAATCGGTTTCCAGAAAATCGGTAACAAAAAACTACACATTTCTCTTTTTCTCTCTCTTTCCCTCACTTATAACAATTCCCTTTTTTCTTTTATTTTTCTCTTTTTCTTTGCGATTTAGCAAGAAAAATATTGCAGTTATTTTGAGTATTAAAAGACACAAACTTAGACTTAAATATAAAGCCTTATATAATAATATACGACATTATATTATAACATATATGATATGATACATTATAAGATATAATTATATATAAGCTTTTCAATATTTAATTGGTGATATCTTGATAATTGTTTGCCAGAGAAAAAAGTGGTATAAAGAATTTTTTGACTTGATTTTGTCTTTGCAATAACACTCTAATTTTTTAAATATTTATAAACACTTCAAGAAGATGCTTATAAATACACAAATATCTGAGTAATCTTTAGAAAGTTGTATCATACATGCATGTATGAACGAAAGAAAGTCATTTAAAGCAATGAATGGTTAATATATTGAACAATCTTTATGTTAAAGCAGAGAAGAGTTGATATTGTATTTATATATACAATTTTATGTATTAGAAAACATACCTTATTTTCTCTCTCTCTCTCTCTCTCTCTCTCTCTCTCTGTCCCCTTTCTTTACTTATAACAATTCCTTTTTCTATTTTTCTTGGCGATTCAGTAAGTTTTTACGAGCGGACGCGGTTGCCTTCAATTGTTTGCGATGTATATTATTAACCTTGTACTATTAAATAAAAGTCATGCACATGACACACAAGCGAGATAACCAATCACACTATAACGGCATTGACAAGTTTCAAACTGAAGTTTAAAACTTTACGTTAAAATACTACGTTCAACGTGTTTGGCGGGAACTTGAAAAGAGTAGCAATTTCTTCATCGCGGTGAAGCAAGGAATACGTCTTTTAAAATGCCACGTAAGTATTATGTAGGTTATAAATAAATATTACAAATTTCTAACGGGAAAACTTTCAATTGACCGTTTCTTTCTATTTTCAGAAACAAATAACAACCTGCCAACGCTGCAAGAGCTAATGCAGCAATTACAACTGCAGCAGTTGCAAATTGCGGAGCTGCAAAGACGCTTGCAAGAGCGGGACCAGCCGCAGGAGCAGGCGCAACAGCAGCAGGAGGCCGAGCAGCCACCACTGCTGGAGCAGCCGCTAGCGCAGCAGCAGCAGGCAGCAAACGTGCAGCCGCTTGCGCTTCAGCAGCAAGAAGCCAATGAGCAACCGATGGCGCAAATACAGCAGCAGGGACCAATTAGTATGTATTTAATAAAAATTTTAAAAAATTATATATAAAATAGGGGTAAAAAAACTGAAGAATATAATAAAATTAATAAAAATTGTTAATAATAAAGGGGTTACCGATTTCTATCTAAAAGAATCTACAAGATTGCCCTAATTTTCACAAATTTTGAGATATCGAGCTTAATTTTTTTATTGTTATATTTATTATTTAAAGTATTTTTATACTATTTCATATATTCTTGTTACAGGATATCGACGAGGAAGAGGACGCGGTCGGAGCCGGCAACGATGGTATGCTCAACGGAGCCGCGTCAGGAATGGCCCGCGACGATATCCCATAATAAATCAGTATTACGTATAATACTGATTTATTATGAGATATTGAATTCGCGGTACAATATACAACATTGACAAAAGAAAAGTTGCTTATTGAAGATTTACGCGTGAAAGGAATAATTTGTCAAATGCGCTGTTATGCGATGTGACATTTTTTTAAAGAGCTTTTAGTTATTTTACCTATGTTTCTGTTCCATTCAAAAGATACGGCAAATAGTTGCTTCGCAACTACTTTTCACGTCGATTCAATTTTCACGACATTCTTTCTCGCGAGCAAGGTATGAAACCCTTTGTTTCCTTTTTGCTTCTGCTGGTAGAATATATTTACAGAGTGGGTTTGCTTCTGTTGCTATACAAAGCTGCAGCTTTAAATTCTCCATATGGACTTACTCGGGCCACGACATAATTCTGTAATTTGTAAGTCCATATGGAGAATTTTTAAACCACATAAGCTTCCTCCTATTATCGAGACATCAAATTTCAGAACGTAGTTTAAACTTGACCACACCGTTGTCGGACATAAGATTAAACGCCTTTTAACAACTGACTTGGTTCGTTTTCGCCAATCAACGAAAAATAATCAAAGATTTACCTCGGACTACTGACTTGCGAATTTACGTATATACAATTTTACATTGCACAATTGACTCTACAGAAATCTATATACATATATACAATTTTATATTTTACCATTAGAATGCTCTCATGTAAGATGTGACTCCGGATGACTTTGTTATTTCCATCGAATTTGTTTTCTTTTACCGTTTACGGGTTTACTGATTATTGCGCGACTTTATGTAATTTTTTAATTTATATCGGCTGAAGAAGACCCTGTGCGGTCGAAACGTCCCGTTCTACACATACTTATGTTTAATAAACGAACTTTAATTTGACATCCACGTCTATGCTCGATTGTTGGCCTTTATTCTTACAGTTTATTTTGACACATGAGCGTTTACTTTATTTTATCTAAATTTAATATAATTTTGCGATTGAATAGTGACAATCAATTTTTGCGTTGAAAAAAATTGGTGTGAGTAATGACTTATTATAATAATAAAAGCAAAATTAGTATGCATTTTAATGTAATTAGTTTTTAAATATAATGTCTATTGTAAATAATTAAACACAAGTGAAAAATTGTAAATAAATTTCCTGGGAAAAACATCATAAACTTATTAAACTGTTAAGTTCAGTTTTTATCTACTTATATTATGAAGGTATTAATAAAAAAATATAATCAGTACACCTTTTATGGATCTTCTTCGAATTTAAACATATTTTATGTTTATTAAAAAGATGTCAAGTTAGGAGACAATGTGTTCGTGGTTACGAGTTTATTAAAGTTTGTGTTCTCAGGCCAATGCAATCCCTCAAACTCTTTATTCTGGTTAAGCTCAAAGAATGATGTACTACTTCATTAGGACAAGATCGTGAAAGAAGTAAATATCATCGCGAGAGAATTGCGTCGAATTTCTCCCGTTTATCATGTCGGTATTTTAGAATGCGCTCAATTTATCTTTATTCTCTTTAATAAACTCATTTATGCTAATAAAAAGGGATAATATTTACATAATGTTTTACGATATAAAAGATAACTTTAATAAATTAAACGAGAAAGAATCCTGAGAGAAATCCAGAATTTAAGAAAAATAAAAGGAGAAGTTTTCTGTCTCTATTTGGACATTAAAATATTTATAATATATATTCTTCTATTATTCTCGTCGACCTCATCGCGAGTACATATTTGCATTTGCATGAAGAGCACAACTGAAAAATTGACTCTGCTAAGTTTTCTGAAACATTAGCGTTAAACAATTCAAGAAGCCTCATAAAGCTATACAATTCAAGAAGCCTTATAATTCTTTACAAGCTTTCCAGATCACTGAGGATTATTAAATTGACAAAAGAATCTCGTGATAGAATCTAGATAGATCTTCCATAAAAAGATCTTTATTTCAAAAATATAAAAATTGAATTTTTACTTATATATATTTCATATAAAATTTATATGTATAAAAATTGTTAATTAAATAAGAGTTTCTTAATAATATTCATTTTAAAAAGATAAATTAAATTTCACATTGGAAACCATGTTCATCTCCACTGTCATCTTTACATTTTCGTTTTTCTTTCTTTATCATATCATTTTTCTATTTCATTTCTTCCTTCATATGATTATCTTTATAATATATAAAATATCACAATTTATTTATTTTATTTTTTAATCTAAATTTTAATTTATTATATTTTCTTGCTTTTTCTTTTACCTTTGTCGTTTTTGTCGTGTTTATCTCCACTATCATCTTTACATTTTCGTTTTCCTACCTCTATCATATCATTTTTCTGTTTCATCTCTTCCTTTCTTTGTTCATTTTCATATTCTAATAATGCTTGGAGAAAAATTTCATCAAATCCGTCTTCCATCACTAAAATGTTAAAAGAACAATATTTTAACTTTTATTAATTATAATTACACGAAAAGAATTTTTCGTTATAATTAAATTTACTACAATAGTTCGCTTATAATTTTTCTTGGTACATGTCCTACAACTATCATGATTTTCAAAGTAAATTGTAAGAGAAAATTTCCTATGTGTATAAGCCATGGCTTTTAATATTAATAGTTTAAAGATGCACGCACGCACGCACGCACGCACGCACGCACGCACGCACGCACGCACGCACTATTATTATTAATAACAATAATTCTAAAAAATATTAAATAACATATGTTCGGCGTATCGCCTTGTAAATAGTATAGTTACTTCATGTTCATGTAGTCATGTATCGTTTATACTTAGTTGCATAAGTCGTTTGTAATTCTCGCGCGAAACGTCGGCGGATCGCGATCAGCCAAATCGTGCGACTCACCTGTCGGTGCTGCCATCGCCCATCCGCCGACGGTATCCACCCCCCCGGAAAGGGAACAACTACTCGCCGCAGCGACATGTTCCAGGACCGCGGGGACAGAGCATTAGCAATCCAGCCGTCTTACGGCAAACACATTTTGGACAGCCGTCTTACGGCATACACTCATCGTCAAATAGTCGGAGAGGACACACCTCTCATCAGAACTTATCGTCAAGCCGCCGTGCGGCACACACACACACACATAGTCTAAGAGCCGTCTTACGGCACACGTTCGCCGGGCAAAACGCATCACGGAATCGCCTTTGCCGCCTTGCTCAACCGGGAGTGCGCACGTCTCCTACTGCTTTTTCCTGCCTGCTCTATCGCTTGCTCTCCACCGTTTTGCTTGCTTGCACGAGTTTTGCCATCGCATGCCGAACGAGACCCACGGAGCGGCCAAGTTCAGGGGACAGGACGAGGATTGGCGGAATCACGGGGACGACGGCCGACACGGTGAGTCGCTTCACTTAATATTTCGTTGCATGCGTTTCTGCTTTCGCGCTAAACAATTGATAGTCGTGAGGGGAAAGCGACAACCCCCCTCTGGTCCTTCGAGTATCGCAAATCTTGCCTCCGGGGCGAAACTATCCCCGTTCAACATATACTTATTTTAATTTAATTAACCTTCAACGATGTATCAGCGCAACACGCGCGCGCGCGTGTATGTGTGTGCGTGTGTGCGGATCTTTAAAATATTAATATTAAAAGCCATGGCTTATATACAGAGAGAATTTTCTCTTAGAATTTACTTTGAAAATCATGATAGTTGTAGGACATGTACCAAGAAAAATTATATGCGAGCTATTGTAGTGAATTAATTATAACGAATAATTAATAAATTTTTTCACTTACTGTGAACAAATTCTTCTCTATCCTTCTCTCTTTCCTCTTCCATTGAATATGCCATCTTTTTTCAAATTCGATCAAAAACGTTTTAAACGTTTTAAACAAAACGCTGTTGCTAAGGTGACGACAAGCGTCTTGAACATTCAAAGAAGTGTGATTATATGCGATCAAAATTATGAACCTTTGATCGCGTATAAAGCTGGGTCTAATCAACAAAATCTTAAAAAATTATATATGAAATAGGGGTAGAAAAGACTGAAAAATATAATAAAATTAGAAATAGATCGATATCTCCAAATTTGCTGAAGTTAAAGCATAAACAAACATTTCTACAAAAATTTCAAAATTAAAAAAGAATCGCTTTACCGATCATTGCCAAATTCGATCCCAACCTTCTTTACATGATACTCTATCGATTAAAAGAAAATGCACTCCGATATCTAAATAAGATGCTAATACGGTCCTCTGATTGGCTGATGACGCCTTAAGACTATACTTAAGACGATCTTGGATATAAGACCCGACTATGAATACCGGCTTTAAAGAATTATATATGAAATAAAAATAGGACGGCTGGGCTGTATCCCAAGTGATTTGAGTTCAAAATAGCAATCTACAATATCAAAAACGATTTTGAAATCTAAAATTCTAACAATTTAGTGTCATATTGATGTCTATTAAATTGACAAAGTCCGTTTAATGAACGTTAAATGAACATTTACATCGCTACCGTCTGGACAATCTCGATTACCATCGCATACTTTGCTGTATGGCAGACAAGTGTCGGCAGAACACTTGAATTCGTCACATTTGTCAGATTCAATGATCATCTTTTTATTACCGTCGCAATTCTTCTCATCAGAACAGCTTTTATGGATCTTCTTCGAATTTAAACATATTTTATGTTTATTAAAAGAATGTCAAGTTGGGAGACAATGTGTTCGTGGTTACGAACTTATTAAAGTTTGTGTTCTCAGGCCAATGCAATCCCTCAAACTCTTTATTCTGGTTAAGCTTAAATAATGATGTACTGCTTCATTAGGACGAGATCGTGAAAGAAGTAAATATCATCGCGAGAGAATTGCGTCGAATTTCTCCCGTTTATCATGTCGGTATTTTAGAAAGCGCTCAATTTATCTTTATTCTCTTTAATAAACTCATTTATGCTAATAAAAAGGGATAATATTTACATAATGTTTTACGATATAAAAGATAACTTTAATAAATTAAACGAGAAAGAATCCTGAGAGAAATCCAGAATTTAAGAAAAATGAAAGGAGAAGTTGGAAAAGTTAATAGTAATATCTCGTCAATGTGATATTATTCTGATACCATAGTAAAATCTGAATATCAAATTAAAGCGTTATTATTTCGAAAAATATAGATACATATAAATTACAAAATATTGAGTCTCCAATTGGCTGGTTCTCACTGCTCTTCTGTGCGCCCTAACAGCTGTCCACAATTTTAATTTTTTTATTCCTTTTGTCGTTATCATCGTCTTTATCATCTTCGTTTTCCTTACGCTTGCTACATTTGTTAGCCTCTACCCCATCACTATGTTTCTCTTGCTTTTTTTTATCCTCTGCGTTCTTTTTCTCTTCTTGATCCTTTTCAAAAGCTATCATGAAATCCACCAACGAATCTTCCCAATCGTCATCGAATACTTAAATATAATCATATATATCTTGTAAATTATACAGACATATTTCATGTATGTATTGTACAAATCATAAATATATCGAATACATTTTTTAAACTTACAATATCTAAAATCTTCCATTATTCAAGCGTTGACAAAAACGTTTTGGCAGTATTTCAAATAATATTTATCAAATTGACAGTTAATAAATGA
This sequence comes from Temnothorax longispinosus, assembly GCF_030848805.1. NCBI lineage: Eukaryota > Metazoa > Arthropoda > Insecta > Hymenoptera > Formicidae > Temnothorax > Temnothorax longispinosus. Next base: position 9,040,716 of record NC_092365.1, on the reverse strand, counting down.
AATCAGCCACTAATTTATTGATTTAAAAGATTGCATATAGTTTCAGAGAAAAGAAAAAATATCGGAGACCAATCAAATCTTAAAGAATTATATATGAAATAAAATAGAAAAGACTGAAAAATATTCTAAAAATTAGAGGCCTTTGATCGCGTATAAAGCTGGGTCTAATCAACCAAATCTTAAAAAATTATATATGAAATAAGGGTAGAAAAAAAATTTTTTTAAGGCAGAAATTGGTAACTTTTTCACCCCTTACGAAAAAAACACCCAAGATTTTGGTGTTTACACCCAACTTTGGGTGTTTACACTCCATTTTCGGTGTTAACGCCTAAATTTTCAGTACTAACACCGACATTTGAATGTCGACACCCAAAGTTTCAGTGTCGACACTCAACTTTTGGTGTCGTTGTAACCGAACGATACATAATCGGGCTACGGGGGACGCTAATTTGTCGTAAAAGTCATCGGTCGCCACTCGGTTTGCCCTATTTCTACCGAGAAGGTAAGTATCTTTAACGTGAATGACTATATGGTTCCTCAATTTGTTTAAATAATTCAATTTTCAGAATCCCGCCACGGGGTCCTCTTCACCATCGCTTGTTATCAGGGACTTGATATCAATCGCCTCCCAATGTTGCCCAGGTTTGGAGATTGAGCGACACCCGCTTGATCAGGTAAGTACGTGTTCGATAATTCCCTAATCCTTTCTAATTTTTAGATTCCCGCCACGGGGTCTTCATCTGCGTCGGCTCCCCTCAGATATCCGCTATCAATCATCAGGCTGTGTCAACGTGGAGCCAAGATGGCGCGACACCCGCTTGATCGGCTAAGTCCCAACATCAAAAGTTCAAATAACTAACTAATTCTCTTTTATTTTCAGGTTTTCGCTACACGGTCCTCATCCCCATCGCCGATGTCATGGATCATCGCTTGTACCGCCGTCCAAGGTCACCGCATATAGAAGATACCGCGTCACTCTGAGAACTGTCGCGAGAACTATAATTAATGCTGTTTCTTTTTAGATTTCCGCCACGGGGTCCTCATCTATGACCTCCTCCGAAGCAGACCCGATGATAATTTACGATCCGGATGGACTCCTTCGCAAGATGGCGCGACACTCCGCTTGATCAGGTAAGTAGAAGGTAAGAAATCGATAACTACGTATTTATTATCACAAATGATTCTTCCATTTATTCATGATTGTCGATTCACATAGATGGTTGTTCACAATTGTTGTTCCCGCACAAGATGGCGGTCGCACGTCTCGCAAAGTGCAAAGTTTTCGTTTACGGTACATCAAAACCTTTCGCCTTTCGTATCGGCGACGAGTAACGCGTTTCGCGGGCGTTGCCGTTTGTTTCGAACGCTGTGGTACGTTAAATTCGTAATCCGGTACGTAATCGCGATCATTCGAACGATACTCCGAGATATACGCGCGAGACAGAAGTTATACCTACGAGCGTCCACGACAGACTGCCTCGAGGAATATTTCTCTCTCGGGCTCCCTACCTACGGTAAGTTACCCCCACCATGGGGTTCTCGGCCGCTTTCTCCTCGTGATAATTTTCCATTCTCCGCGTTAACAATAGGTGTTTACGACTTTCGGATCCACAGGTGTGCGCCAGATGTTCGCCGCTCGCAGTTACAATAGCTGTTGACAACTTCTGGCAGTACCAGGTGTGCGCGGTGGAAATTTCCACTTGTGGTACCATGTATACGATGCCCTGAATCGATCCCCGGACAGTGGTTTTCCACCACTCGTAATTTTTACCCTACGACGACGCCGACTTGTGCGCACGTCTTCTCCTACCTCACTTTAGGTGACCCCGGGCCAACTTCTCGAGGAAGATGTCTAGGTCGCGCTCGCGACGTCCGCCGTTGACGGCGACCCCCGGGTCTCGTTATCGTGGTCCCTACTAACCCGATTCCGGGCTCAGTCCCTGTGGACGACGTCCGGGTATCGAGTTTGGGCACCATGTCGCCGTATCTCGCGTTCGGGTGATCCGATCTTGACGGCGACCTGTTCCCTGGGTGTACCAGGTCCCACTGAGGATGACCCGCTGGTTTTTCCCCGCGGATGACGCTTGGTTGTCTAACTGACCTCCTGGTGGCCGGATCGCGTCGTTCTTCGGCCGGTCATCTATTTCTCGCTTTCGCGGTTTGGATCACGTCGCTAACTTCCTCTCGGCATGCTTATTTCTACTACCTCGGGACCCTGTCGCGCTAACTCGTGATCCGGTGAGCGTATCGCGCCGCTCTTTCGCCGGTCACCCGTTTCGTGACTCCCCGGTTCGGACCGCGTCGCTATCATTCTCGCGGCGCGCACGGTTATACCACCTAGTGACCTTGACGCGCTAACTCGTGATCCGGTGAGCGTTTTGCGCCACTCTTTCGCTTGCCACCCTTTTGGTGACTCCCCGGTTCGGACCGCGTCGCTATCGTTCGCGTAACCCTTACGGTTTTCGTTACTCGGTGACCGCTGTCGCAAATCTAAGTTCTACGTGCGCCGGACGGATCGAAACAAATAACCATCTTTTACTCGTCATTAAATGGGAAAACATAACATAAAATCGTGGAGCCTGGGCTCCCTATCGTGATCCGTCCTCGGAGCGCTAAGGGAGGGCTGGCCTTGGCCGGGGCATCTTCCCCGTTCTCTGGAGTTTCTTCTTCCGCCGACGTGCTCCGGAACTCCTCGACCAGTTCGCCCCTCTTGTCTGGCGTCGCTATTCGCAGCACCCCCATCGCTATTACCAACGAATCGTAGACACGGCGCATGCGGTTGCATCGTCACCCAAAGTTTCGGTGTCGACACTCAACTTTTGGTCTCGACACCCAAATTTTGGTGTCGACACCCAAAGTTTCGGTGTCGACACTCAACTTTTGGTGTTGACACCCAAATTTTGGTGTCGACACCCAAAGTTGAGTGTCGACACCGAAACTTTGGTTAAAGTTTTAACCAGGGAGTAAGATATAAGGAGACTGATCTCCATACTTGGCTACCCGCAAAAACTGGTCCTGATTTTGGGCGAAAGTTGAGTGTTAAATGTTACCACTCGCAGCGCTTGTGTCCCATCATCGGTGGGTCACGTGACGGATCCGTTTCAATGTTCAAATGGTTCAAGTGTCAACTTGGCGACGACAGTACGTGCCGACACGTCCCGGTAAAAAATTTTTTATATAAAACAATATCTAAATATATATAATAATAAAATATAATATAATTATATAAAATATTGTATAAAATATGTCCATATAAATTTTTTTTTCCTCTTGTATAATCTCTGTTTGTATGTACAAAAAAAATAATAAGAAAAAGAATTAGAAAATAATTAAAAGGATAATTTTTGCATTATCCATTTTTTGCCTATATATATAATTATATATAATCATATATAAATGTAATAATGTATATAAAATATGATTATATATGATTATATACGAACAAATTTTTCACATTTGCACACTTTATTTTTTTGAAAAAGAAATGCAAAAATTATCCTTTTAATTATTTTCTAATTTTTTTTCTTATTATTTGTCTTGTACATACAAACAGAGATTATACAAAAGAAAAAGAAACATAGTATAGACATATATGGACATATTTTATATAATATATTATATAATATTAGTATATAATTATATATTTTTTTAAATGTTTTTATATAAAAATTTTTTTAGTGCGTCGAAACGTTTACGTCTTATTCCTCGTTTTCTGGCCATAAGAAGACCCAGGGGACCGATCTCCAGATTTACGTAATATTCGTATAATTTGTATAATTTATTGAAAGTGAAAAGTATTAAAATGTCTTGTTTTGTGCCGGGGTGTAAAACTGGCTATCGTTCGCAAAGAACAAAGTACAAAAAATTAGGAATGAAAAACCTAAGCCTATTCAGAGCTCGCACCGTAAGTAAAACGCATATTAAATATCAAATAATATATTATATATTTTACATGTATTATTAAATCGTATTTAACAAAAATTTTTATTGCCCTATAATTATTATAGGAAAACGTGTTGAACGATTGGCGCTTAGCTATTTCATCGGCAGAAAAGTATATGACGAGAAAAGATCTCGTCTGCGAAAGACACTTCAAACCCGATGACATTGAAAGAGAATATACACACAAAATGCCTGATGGGTCGATTTGTCGCATACAGAAAGGAAAAGCAACACTGAAACCTGGCGCTATCCCTTCGATTTCCCTTAATTGTATGGAAAACACGAGTGATGCGTTTCCCTCGAAGCAACAATTGTGTGAATCGGGAGAAACGTCAAACTCTTCAAAAAAGCAAAAACTAGACATAGTTTTAACTGTACATTACGATGTTGATGCAATGGACTGTGAAATGATCGAAAAAGACGTTACGCTGCAACCAGCATTGGTGATTGACCGTTCGACGGAATCGGAATCGCCTAATGACCTGTGCGCCTGTGTAGAATCACGAAACGACCTCGTACATAATAATAACTTCGAGCACATTCCGCTGCCTACTCCTTTTTGGACTTCGTCCACCGTCAATGGGGTTGGCATCTTCTCCTGCTGGGCAGGAGACTTACGTTCAATCGCAAAGCGAGTCTTAGTTCAGCAAGATCTAAGTCTGGAGGTAAATAGCAGCTACATAAGTATTAACGTGTGTAATATTTATTAGGATCGAACAGTTTAAAATTGCTTACTGAGAGATGTCTATCTAGATTTTCATCAATGAAAGGCCAGTAAGTGTTACGGGCATGGAGAGGGTAGAGAGTACGAATGACATCGCCCATGTACTGATGGAACTTACGCAGATCCTTCCATGTCAAGGAGCAAGCAATAAACAGCAGTAAGTATTAATCATTTTGGCATTCCATCTGATGTTGTCAGGGGTGGATTGTGATTGTAGTTCGGTCTTAAAAAAATGTTAGAATAGGTTCTTCGCCTCGCCTTTCTATAATATTTAAATAACATAAAATGTTCTTTTGGCGGTTTGGTCGAGTTTCTATACGTATTTTTTCCCCTGCCATCGGAATTATAAATTTGTCCCACGAAATTGACAAATAATTTTTGAATTCGTGAATTTTATTTGTGTTGTGGTCGTATTGGGCTTATTTCCATAAGCCCAATCCATCTCTAGATGTTATGACATTAAGGTACGAAGTAACTGACATATTTTTTGTGTTAGAGCGAAAAATTGTTCAGGCTACATTCACTGCAAAAATGCACACCTCGTCGGCCCTCAAATTACAAGGTGCGCGGCCTGTCGAAAAATGCGGGAATGTCTGCGGAAGAAAGGAAAAAAATTGCAGCCCTTACAAAAACAGCTTGAAAAAACCGTCAGTTTACGCAGCTGTAACAAAAACATGAAACGTCGGAATAGGAGGCTGAAAATACAAGTACTTTAGACTACTTTCGATGCATGTCTTATAATATAACTTCCTACGCATGATTTATATATATTCTATTGCATGATATATTCTATTGCATAATATATTCTATTGCATGATGCATTCTGTTGCATGATAGAGTAACTCCGGTATTTACGCCGCGCGGAAATTTACGTTGCAGAAGTCAGAAAAAATAGAAGGAATAAAGATATTTGCTCACAATCACTCTGTTATGTGTCTTTATGCCATATTAGTATTGTGTTGCAATTTCAGTTCTTTACTGCTAATATTAATGAAATCGTCGTGAGTTGAATCGATTTCTCAATGTAGTAAGTAGCGGGATCATATATTACGACCTACGTGAAATGATTACTGTAGGAAATGTAAAAGGTTTTAATGGTTATTTCATGATACATAAGTATAGAGTTATATTAAAGAATAGACCATAGCAAAATACAAGTGCATAGCTCTTGTATTCTTTGTTTAGCTTGATGTCTTGTATATCCCTTCTGTTTGGGATATACGGCATTTTTAGCATGCGTGATTTATGCCATAGTACAAACACTCTGTAAAAATCGAAATCTCCTATGTGTTCTTTTGCTTCCTCATAGAGGAGCTTTATTTTCATAAACCTCGTATACGGACTTTTGATCGCGTATAAAGCTGGGTCTAATCAGCCAATTAAAAGAATTATACATGAAATAGGGGTAGAAAAAACTGAAGAATATAATACAATTTAAAAAATTGCTAATAATAAAGAGATTACCGATTTCTATCTAAAAAAAATCTACGTGATTGCTCTAATTTCCGCAAATTTTGAGATATCGAGCTTAATTTTATGGCAAAAATGCAAGAGTTTCTAAAAGTTCTTTTTAAATACAGAGAATAAATATTTCATATTTGTAATTTTTTTATAGTAGTAGACAATATAAAGTTTTTATAGATATAATTCATTTGCCTTAAACGTAGTAAATAGTACTCGATAAATTAAGTTTTCCTTAGGTGCGGCATATATACCGGAGTTACCTTATACTCTGTTGCATGATATATTCTATTGCATGCTCTGTACAGATTTCAAAATTGAAAAAGGAAGTGGAGACGATAAGGGTGCAATGTTCTAAAGCAAAGATGCATGCCGTTGAGGAAGCAATTTTACATTTACCGGACAATCAAAAACTCGCAGTGAAAGCATGTTTAGCCGCATCGCAAGTAAAGAATTTGAAAGGCATGCGTTACACGAATGAGTGGGTTTTCGAGTGTTTGCTTTTGCGTATTAAGAGCAGAAAAACGTATGAACATCTACGAGCTCATCAAATTCTAAGTCTGCCCTGCATCGATACGCTTAATAAATATATTAAAGCTATCAAAGGTGTGTATGGATTCGAGAAAACCACTTTCGAGGTTCTCAAAGAAAAAGTAAAAGATATGGACCCAAGGGCTAAGCATGGTATACGTGATTAATTGATTATCGCCTAACTTACTTCTTCTTTTATCGAGTTTCCAAATTTACACTGTCTACAATGAAATGGTTACAGGTGCTCTGCTTTTAGATGAAATGAAGCTTTCAAAATCTCTACATTTTGATCGTAAAAACTTGCGCTTCCAAGGTTTCACGAACTTGGGAAAATACACTCCTGAACATCAGAAAAGCAAAAAGGGTGACCATGCTTTAGTACTCATGTTCCAGCCTTTTCTGGGAAAATGGGTGCAGTCATTAGCATGTTTTCTCAGTAAAGGCTGTGCATCAGGAGTAATATTGCATAAAATTCTAATGGAATGCATTGTTCTAACTGAGCAATGCGGCCTGTATGTAGACGTCATTGCATCTGACGGAGCGACCTGGAATCGGTCGATGTGGGAAAAATTCGGAGTAACGGAAGAGAAAGTGCACGTCGAGCACATTTTCGATCCAACTCGTCGTCTTTGGTTCGTGTCCGATTTTCCCCATCTGATCAAGAATACGCGGAACTTTCTGACGAAATACCGTATAAACGATGGTATTTGGGTAAGATGAACATTGCTGGAATTACTTCCTACGAGAGATGATATTGAAATGTCATCAAACAATATTTTATTCTTCGATTCTAGACTCCGGATGGCGTCGTTCGAATAAGGCATTGGGACGCTTTATTAAAAATCGAAAATTCCAAAAGTTTCAATTTGAAGGCCAATTTTAAGCTAACAGACAATCACGTGAGGCCACAATATTATCAAAAGATGAATGTGGCTATGGCATTTCAAGTAATTCGACCTAATATACAACCTTTAACTGCATAATCTTTTACTTTTATCTTGCATGCAATTTCATAACGCTTTGAATATTCAATGTGATTATAGTTCTTCGGGGTAGCACATGCCATGGAAATTTTTGAGAATAATCACGAAGATCTGAAGGATTCGAAAGGGACGCAAAAATTCTGTCGCAGGATGAAAAATTTAATCACTGCGATGAACAGCCGCACTCCGATTGATGCCATGAAACCAGGAAACAAAGCTTGGGCGGTATGTAAATAGAGTTTGTATCATGCTTTACTTACCATTTACGACAGCTTCATGCATTCCTCAACAAATATAGGATGTGACAGAATTCTTAGAGTACATCAGAGCTTGGGAAAAAGAGGCTATTGAAAGAGGATATGAATTTTTATCCGATTCTACGTGCTACGGATTGAAAGTTTCGCTGCAAGCTGCACTAGAAATCTGTACGTACCTTGTCGAAGACTGTGGTTTCGCATACGTCATGATGGCAAGGCTGAATCAGGATAATCTAGAGGTATATATTTTTTCCACCGATCTTAATAAAGCGGATAAAATCAGGAGGTTGTTCGAAATTCGTTCTCGATTACTATGACATCGAGAACAAATTTTGTAACATCAATTGTAGGGTTCAGGATTTTATGTTGTTAGTTAGATAGTTATGTCCAGTATAGTAGAATATTAATAATGTTATTCCCTCGAACTATGTATTCTGTTGCAGCGATTTTTTGGCATGATGCGAAACTCGTGTGGCTCAAACGAACATCCAGACAGCACCTTATTTGTGCAGATGTACAGGCTTGTGTCAACGTACTCGTTAGTCAAACCACCCAAAGGCAGTAATATCTCGGGCGCTGATACTGTTAATGTCCTGTTGAGCATTAAAGACTTGAATGATGCCAATGAAAGGAGAGACCAATGGGACGCTCAAATTGATACGATCCTGGACAGAGGAACAAATATGGATGTTCTTTACGATGCTGCATCACTGTTAAAGGAGCACGACTATTTCAAATGCAGTACGTCGGAATACGTATTAGCATACGTAGCAGGGTACGTGACAAAGAAAGGCACTCGATTTGCGATATTTAATGAGGAAGGGAAACGTGTTGTCTGTCAGGATTGCCTGCAAAGTTTGGAGTTGCCGGCTTCTGAGGCGATTCCGGAAAATCATAAATTGATCAATATAAAATCGAGAGGGGATCTCAAACATCCATCGCGGAAATTAGAGGAACTCTTTTCCATACTGGAGAGAGCAACTGTCGAAACAGTGAGCTCCGAAGAACTGAATGAAAATACTTTATTCAGCGTCACGAAAGCTGTCGATGACCTTCCACCAATAACGCTCGTTGGATGTGACAAACACAAGCGGCTGCTGACGGACAGTGTCATGCGGTTCTATCTTCTCACTCGAATGTATTTCATTACGAAGCAGGACAGTAAGAACAATAATATTGAACAAAAGCAAACTAGAGAAAGGAGGAAAGCTTCTAAACTCACCTACTCCAAAGACGAGCCAAAGAAAAGCAATATTACTGCTAAAGAGAAGACGCTTCCAGTAGAAGCTGCAAAGGTCAGCAAAAAAAATGTGTCAGTTTCTGCATCTACTAAGGCATGTTTGAAACGCAAAAGATCATGTTCGAAACGCAAGCCTTCGAATGATCCAAAAAATCATATAAATGTCCAGAGTATGTGAATTAAAAAATAATTTTGTTAATAAATTATTATTATATTTATTATTATATACTTAGCGTTTTATTGTATGTAGAGTATACAAAATATAGAACCATCAGAGAATTATTACATGATTATTTATTATTATACCACAGCACAGTATTTTGTAGTTTTGATTAATAATGTTATTTACATATCTATTTTTGTTCTATTGAACATAGCCATAATAATTCATTAATTTCTTTTATAATGGTAGTTTATCGATGATTTACATGATTATTATTATACCACAGCACATATACTTTGCAGTTTCGATTAATGATGTTATTTACAAATCTATTTTTGTTCTATTAAACATAGCCATAATAATTCATTAAAATTCACAATTATAACTCACTTTCTCAATTATTACTCACTTTTTAACTCACTTTTCTTATACTTCAATGTAGTAAAATTCCAACCTCGCGCATCGCGTAATTTTGTTCAACCGCCTGTCACCAGCAGCGAGGGTACCGTTTTTGGAACACCAGCGCCACCAACTTTCGCCCAAAAATTGACCCACTTTCATAGTACGGAGATCAGTCTCCTTATATCTTACTCCCTGGTTTTAACCTTGCATTTTATAATTTTTATCTTTTGTTTTATAATTGGGTGTTAACACTGAAACCCGATTGTCGACACCAAAAGTTAGGTGTCGACACCCAAAGTTTCGATGTCGACACTCAACTTTTGGTGTTGACACCCAAATTTTGGTGTCGACAATCGGGTTTCAGTGTTGACACCCAATTATAAAACAAAAGATAAAAATTATAAAATGCAAGGTTAAAACTTTAACTTATTATGAGGCCACATTATACATACATCTAACTTTGAATTATATATATATATATATATATATATATATATATATATATATATACCCAAATAGCAGATATTTTTTAAATGTTTTTTTTAATATTTATTTTTCATTAATTTTATACATTGTACAATTCATTGTAAAAAATTTTTTTTTAACATTTATTGAATATTTATTTTACATTAATTATTTGTTTGAACTAATGATTTATGGCGTTTTCGATTTAGCAACCCAGTTCCAACCTGAGTCAGATTAAATAAAACACGAGTTCGATTAACTCTAAACTATCATGGCGGAAGCGCGAGATGACGATACACGAATCAATCAAGTCACAAGTCAAGGTTATATAAACGTTAAAAGAGGAAAAAAAGCAACGGAAATCTATATATATAAAGGAAGATGTCCTGAGAGACTGACTGACTGACTCACTCACTCATCAACGCCCAGCCCAAACCCCTGAACCGAATTTTTACTAAAAGTATATGAAATAGGGGTAGAATTTTTCGGGGAGTGCCACTATGTGTATAGTTTTTTGTTACCGATTTTCTGGAAACCGGTTTTTCTAATTTTTCTAATTTTTCGGGAAATAATTCACTGAATTTCAAAGAATTGTAGATCAAACAGGGGTGGAATTTTCCGGGGAGTGCTATGAAGTGTATAATTTTTCGTTACCGATTTTTTGGAAGCCGGTATCGAAATTTTTTCAATCTTTCGGGAATTAATTGACCGAATCTGAAAGAATTGTATATGAAGTAGGGGTAGAATTTTACGGCAAGCGCCATAATGTGTACAGTTTTTGTTACCGATCTTTTTGGAAACCGGTTTTTTTAATTCTTTCAATTTTTCGGGAAATAATTAATTAAATGTCAAAGAATTATACATGAAGTAAGGGTAGAATTTCTCGGAGAGTGCTATAAAGTGTACTATTTTTTATTACCGATCTTTTTAAAAACCGGTTTCGAATGACCGAATCTCAAAGAATTGTACATAAAGTAGGGGTTGAATTTCCCGGGGAGTGCTATCAAGTATATAATTTTTTGTTACCGATCTTTTTGGAAAGCGGTATCAGAAGTTTGACGAATTTTTCGGGAAATAATTAATCGAATTTTAAAGATTTGTATTTAGAGAGAGGGGGAGAGAGAGAGAGAGAGAGAGAGAGAGAGAGAGAGAGAGAGAGAGAGAGAGAGAGAGAGAGAGAGAGAGAGAGAGAGAGAGAGAGAGAGAGAGAGAGAGAGAGAGAGAGAGAGAGAGAGAGAGAGAGACTATTTGCCTGTCTGATTACATATGTCCTCCGGGGCGAAGCCCGGGTAACCAGCTAGTAAGAATATATGAAAAAATGAGTGAATTGAGACGTTCAGGTAAGTAATCTGTAAATAGCAATATTACGATAAATCTAGTAGCGTTAGTATTCGCGTTTTATCGGTGTTTCATGTCGACTTAACCTAATGTAACATTAATATGATGGATTAGCGACATAAACCGCACAAGCTTTGTTATTGCACGTATATAGAAATAGTTGCGAAGAATGGCAGATACTTTAATCGCTGCAGATATTCTGTCAATAAAATCGCAGAAATTATCACTTAACCAGATGTGTGACACACATTTTGCAAAAAATCTATTTTGACATGTTATAACAGTTTTGATGCTAAAAATTATAATAAACTCCAACTATTGATTATTTTTACAGATTATAGTAAGAAGGCAAACATGAAAATAGTTCGGGATGAACATGGAGAAATGATAAAAACAGCCCAAGGTATTTTATGCGAGCAAGTAGATAGAGATGTTAAGTATTTTGTAAAAATATGATATTTAAAAGATGGAAAAGGATAATTTAATGCCAATGAGCCATTATTTACTATCAATGATATGAAATTGATTTTCTTTGCAGGAAACACTACCTTAAAATTTCTACAGACAACGAGCAATGCATCATCCTCAGCTGTTGATAATGGTAAGCTATTTATATTTATATACATTCTAGTCAACAGAAAGAATTAGTTACATTGCATCTATGTAAAAATTTTGCATTCAACAATGTGTAAGTGCAATATAATACCATGTGTAATATATGTAACTGATGCTCTGTGTCAATTAGGATGTTTTATATCAAAATCTTTAAACTGTAGAGAAATTGTACATAGAAATAATCAAATTATTTTATTTTACAAGATCAAATGCCATGTAATAAGCAACAACTACTACGCAAGATAATTGGAGTGAAGGTTTAGGAAGACTACTTGCAGCATATGAATTAGCATTTTTTTCATCAGATAGTTCTGATGAAGAAATAGAATATATATGGTTATTAAAAGGCAGAAAAAAACCTCGAATAAAGCACTATATTACCAATGTCGTTGATCAATTAAGTGAGGAAGAGGTATTTGTATATAAAATTTGTTGAAGTCTAATGTAAATTACTTATTAAATCTAATGTAAATTACTTATTATTTCATGAAAAGTTTTAGTTTGAAGCCCATTTCAGATTATCACGAGGAACATGTGAACATATTATTTATTTATTTGAAAGAAGCGAGTATTATCCTAAGAATCTTCATGGAAGGAAGAAGAAAACACCAAAAGAACATATTTTAGTTTTTTTATGGTACATTACATTTCTTATGTATTTGTATATTATAAATACATAAAATCTTAAACAATACTGTTTAATAAATCACTTTGTCATGTATAGGTTTGCAGCAAATAAAACAACAATAAGGAGTGTAGCAGAGCGCTTTGACATGCAAATTGCTACAGTACATTTTGTAATAAAAAGAGTTGTAAACTTTTTAATTAACTTAGCTCCAAATATAATCCGATTTCCTGCTACAAGACAAGAACGTGAAGAAAATGCACGAGAATTTCGAAATATATGTGAAATCGATAGTGTAGTTATGTCAGTGTAGCGAGAGGTATTGCAGTATTAAAGTTAGAATTTATTCAGGCAAAGCAGAGTACAGGAGCGGATCTAAAATCTATATGTTCACACGTTCGCGTATCGATCGAGAGTGAGTCGGCGCTTCGGCTCCTCTATCATTCTGGAATGCGCGCATGCGTATGTTTGTAACACCGTTACCATTTGTATGCGCACAATTGCGATATTCTCTTCACTCCGCCTCAATTTGTGCACCAAAAAAAAACTCAACTGTGAAACAAATTCAATTTACATTAAAGTCTCTACGCTTTACAGGTCAAACCCAGTTTTTCACACATTGCTATAAATTTATCTCCGCCTAACGCTTTAGTCATGATATCAGCTGTTTGATCGTTGGTTGGCACATATTGAACTTCAATTATATTCGTTTCTACTAATTCTTTTACAAAGTTGTATTTAATATCAATGTGTTTTAAACGTTTATGCTCCCAACGTTTCAAACAGTGAATCACTGACTGATTGTCTTCAAAGATCAGAGTTGGAGTTACATTCTTTACATCGAATTCTCTCAGTAAGTTTCGCAACCAAAGATATTCATTTGAGCAATGAGCCAACGCCACATACTCCGCTTCTGTTGACGATTGTGCTACGGTGTTTTGTTTTCTTGTCCCCCAGGATATTGTGTTTCCATATAATTGAAAAACAAACCCAGAAGTTGACTTTCTGTTTTCCCCGTTACCCCAGTCGGCATCCGCAAAGCCTACAAGTGAGTGGCTTTTATTTAGATTATTTTTTTTATAAAACAATCCGTAGTCTAAAGTCCCTTGAATATAACGCAATATTCTTTTCAAACCTTTCCAATGCTTTTCTAAAGGCTCATTTTGAAATCTACTCAGGTAATTTACCGCGAAGCTAATATCAGGTCTAGTCGTTTGCGTAAGATACATTAAACATCCTACTAATTCGCGATATGGACACTTTTCTTTCATTCTCTCCTTACTCTCGTCTCTCATGAAATTAAGTTCCATCGGTGTACGTACTGGCTTGCAATCACTCATACCGAATTTTGCTAGCAGTTTACGTAGATAGGTGCCCTGTGTCAAGTAAACACCTTCGCTAGTCCAAGTAATATCAATACCTAAAAAATGCTTTACTTCTCCTAAGTTTTTCATTAGAAATCTAGTTTTCATAGCCGAAATAATCTCTTTGATTTTCTTTTCGCAATTCCCCGTAATTAAGATATCGTCAACGTACAATAGTAAGTAAACATATACTTTCCCGAAAATTCCTATGTACAAACAGATATCAGCGACCGAATTTCTCAAGCCTAAAGTTTTCATGAAAGCGTTGAAGGTCCCATACCAGGCGCGAGGAGCCTGTTTCAAACCATACAAGGCTCTGTTTAATTTACAAACTTGGTTACCCTTCGATTCGACCCCTTCAGGTATTTTCATGTAAACTTCTTCGCTGAGTTCGCTATGCAGAAACGCGTTTTTCACATCCATCTGACATACATTCAAATTCCGCGCATTTGCCACACTCAAAAACGCACGCAAGGTTGTGAGTCGTGCCACCGGCGCGTACGTCTCGTCAAAGTCAAATCCGGGTCGTTGCGAGCAACCTTTTATTACAAGTCTCGCTTTCTTTCGTTCACACTGCCCGGCACTTGCACTTTTGGTCGTAAAGACCCACCGACTACCAATGGCCTTTTTACCCGGAGGTAACTCACACAAAGTCCATGTCTTGTTCCTGTTGAGAGCGTCGATTTCTTCCTTCACTGCTTCCATCCACTCGTCCCTGTCGTCCCTGGAGTCGATCTCGCCGTAGTTCTCTGGAACATCCGATACATAGGCCTCCGCGTTGAAGGCTAGCACTACATAATTTGGTTTTGGCTTGGCGCTTGTTCTGGAACTCGTACGACGTTGGACTGCAGCTTGATTTTGAGGACCTTCAGGCCTCACTCCAATTACCTCGTCGTCCTTGTCCTGATCGTCCGCCTCCTCAAACACCTCCGAGTCATCTTCCGAAATTTCAATGATGTCGTCACTCTCAATTTCGTCTTTCATCGTTGGCAGCCAGTATTCCGGTTCGACACATTCCAATTCAAATCTGTTCTCGTCGAACTGTATGTCGCGACCGTATTCTACTTTATTTTCTCGTAGATTCCATAGTTTGTAGCCGTTCGTCACATAACCCAGCAGTTTGCAAGGCACAGTTCTGGCCTCGAACTTGCCATGAATTAATGCTTGAGGGAGTCGCAGATGTGCGATGCAGCCAAACACTCTTAATTTTCGCAGATCCGGCTTATTCCCGTACCAGAGTGTGGCCGGTATTCCTCCTCTCAATGCACATGTCGGGCTCCGATTTATTAAGTACACTGACGTCCTTATTGCATCTGACCAGAATCCTTTGCTCATATTAGCATTAATTAGAAGACATCGAGCTCGATCACACAGAGTTCGATTTAGCCTTTCCGCCACCCCGTTCTGCTGTGGGGTGTATCGAATCGTCAGTTCATACAGGATTCCTCTCTCGTCAAAATATCTCTTCATTTCATTCGAGAGATACTCGCGTCCGTTGTCACATCGAAACCTGCTAATTTTGCAGTTAAACTTGGCTGTTGCCATTGCCTCGTAAACTTTGAAGTAACGAAATGCCTCCGCTTTTGTCTTGAGCATGTACACTGCTGCAAAATGCGTGTAATCGTCCGTGAAGGTCATCACGTAACGAAATCCGTCGTATGATTCCTTCATCGGTCCCATCAAATCGCTGTGGACTAACTCCAATGGTCTCGTGGTCCTTTTTCGCGAATGGTTATGCGGTAATTTCGCTAGTTTTCCTTCAGCACACACTCGACAGACACTTTGTGACGTTTCCTTGGAATTTAATTCCATTCCGTCGACCATCGCTGGCAATTTCCTTAGACTTTCGTAGCTTAAGTGCCCGAGACGTCGATGCCACGTTTCCAAACTCTCCGCGATTAACGCCGTCTCCGTGTGCAAATTTAATACATACAAATTCCGGTCCGAGATAGTTGCAACCGCTGCCACTTTTCCGTGTTTTTCTATTGTTCCTTTTCCGTTCTCGAATGCTACTCGATATCCATTTTGCTCGAGTCTCCTCACAGACAGTAAGTTATGTTCCAAACCGGGCACAATTAAAACATTTTTAATAGTTACTGCGTTCTTCCGCCCGTTCACTGAGCAACAAACCACGATTTCTCCGCACTTTTCCGCTTTGAGCGTGCTTCCTGTCTTCGCGAGTTGTATCGACACTGGGTGTTTCAGTGGTTTTACATTTTTTATTGGTAGATTTCCGTTCCCAAGATGCTCCGTGGCACCTGAATCCAGAGCCCAATCCTCTGTAGTTCCACCCGCACGTGCCGTGAAACAAAAATTGTTTCCCTTGTCCTCTGTGGAAATGACCGCCGCGTTAGCCGACCGCATTTTTCCGCACACATCACAACACCGATCACCCGTGTGAGCCATGAAACACGATTCCGGGCAACCGTCCTCGTCGTGATCGCACGAGCCGACCGCCGTGTTTGCTTTCGAGTTCGCGTGTTTTTCAGGCTTCTTACATTCCGCGCGCACGTGCCCGTAATTCCCGCACTTGTGGCACTGTACTTTAGACTTATTTCCTCCGCCTCTCGACGGCCTCCAGCCCGAGGATCCTTTCCGTGCCGAGAACGCATTTGCAGGTTCCACTGAATGCTTCTTTTTTCCCCGATCCGTGCGTTTTGCTTCCTCGTCGAGCAGACGAGTTTTCACGAAGGCAATCGTCAATTTTTCCGCCGATAATGTCTCTATCGCCGTGACAACTTGATTGTATTCCGCCGGCATCGTTAATAGAAGATGGCACACCAGGTCCGTTTCCTCGAGTGTTGCGCCCGTCGATCGAAGTTCCCGAATCACTTTATCGAAATTCAGAAAGTGATTTGCAAGCGTGTCACCGTTCGGATCGAATTTCATCAGGAGTAGTCTCTTTCTTAAAAGCAGCTGATTTGCGATGCTTTTCCTCTCGAACGTCGTAACTAACACATTCCACATATCGCGAGCGTATTTGCAGTCTCTCACATATTCCAAGTGACTGTCTGCGATCCTTTGAACGATTTGCGAACGACACTTCCTATCAGCAGTCTCGCATTTAGCCCGCTGTAGTTCCTTTGTGGCCCTCGTGGTCGGCGCGTCCTCCTCCCGTATCATCACTCCTTCCGTCCAGTCCTTCTCCGTGTATTCAAGGAGCTCCAGCTCGTTCAGGAGGGTCTCCATCCGAAACTTCCAGCTTCCAAAATTTGTTCCGTCAAACAACGGAATCTTGTACTGCACGTTATCACTGTTTGCCATTTTTCAATCCCAGCCTATTCACTTTTAAACCGAACACGTCGCGTGGTCACTGGGCCCATAACCTGTAGTTATGTCAGTGTAGCGAGAGGTATTGCAGTATTAAAGTTAGAATTTATTCAGGCAAAGCAGAGTACAGGAGCGGATCTAAAATCTATATGTTCACACGTTCGCGTATCGATCGAGAGTGAGTCGGCGCTTCGGCTCCTCTATCATTCTGGAATGCGCGCATGCGTATGTTTGTAACACCGTTACCATTTGTATGCGCACAATTGCGATATTCTCTTCAGATAGAATTATAGGGTGTATAGATGGCACATATATCCCGATTCGAACGCCTGCAAAAAAAATTCGTCATACATATGTTAATAGACACGACGAAACTGCTCTCACTCTACAAGGTATATGTGATGCAAAAGGACGATTTATAGATGCCTTTACTGGAGTAAGTAGTAAAATGCATGATACTCGCGTGTATGATATGTCGTTCATTAAGGATAAGATATGTACAATGGGTGATGAATATCATATCATTGGTGATGCGGCGTATCCAATATCTGTAAATCTATTGACACCTTACAATGGGCATTTGACACCCGTGCAAGCTAATTTTAATAATAATTTTTGTCGTGCGCGAGTTAGAATTGAGAATACATTTGGGCTCTTAAAAGGCAGGTTTCGACAATTGACGAGACTAGATATGTGGTCTGTGATATCTATGGCTAAGTTCATTATATCTTGCTGCGTGTTGCACAATTTGTGTATAGACAGAAATGATGTACTCGATTATTATGATCACGAAGAAGTATTATTTCCAATTGAGCAATGTATTGATAATGTTAACAGAACAAGATTGTTAGGACAGATGAAACGTGATCGTCTAGCACTTGATTTGATTTAAATTTGTGTTTTAATGTGCATGCATTCGTATTAGAACCATTAAGACATTGCAATCTATATAAAATATTCAGATCAGTGTTAATGTATTTCCATTCTCTGTCAGAGCAACATTTTAAATGTTCGATGAGAGACATTAAATATAATATACTTGTGCATCATAAGTGTTGATTACGTTGCTGATTTCTTGAATAATCACAGTCATGATATACGTACGAATGTACAGACGACATGATGTATTTGACTATATAATAACGTTAACGATTTAGCGATCTGATCTGTGGATGGAAATAAGAAACTCTGATTCATTCAGTTTGACTCAGGTTCGGATTGAATCGCTAAATGGAACGCTCTATATTTTCGATGTTACAATACCTAGAGCATAGGAAGTACATAAACGCCGATATGTATATATTTTAAACATAATTACTTTGGTAACTTTATTATTGCGTTACGTGTATTTAATTTTTGTTATAATATTATATAACATTATATATAATTACTAACGATGGTAATAAAATAATTGTTTCACCAGCATATTTCTTATTTTATTTATCACAACTTCATCACATAATGTATATCCCATATACTTTCATATACATTTCTTAAATATTGTGGTAAAATAAACTTAATATATTAATATTTTTGTTATATTTCAGTCTTATTTTTCGTAATAGTTAAAAAAAGATAACTTGGAAAAACTAAACACGTTGTAACTATTACACGTTGTAAGAACTAAAATAAAATATTCTTATATCACATTCTTACATATCAATACTTTGTCTTTGGTCAGTTTTTGAACTCTTAATATTTATAAACTGCAAACTGAAAAACATTTATGAAATAGTCAACATTTCCATTAATCTTATATCTATGTAAAAAATACTTTTCTTGAATATCTTGAATATTTCTTGATTATACATACTAAAATATCTTTAAAAACGTAGTATTTACTTATTTTTAGACAATAAATCTCGGAGAACCTGTTGTTACGTCCTGTTGACTCCACGATT